>NW_020185337.1:4854973-4963310 GCF_003031525.2 Neophocaena asiaeorientalis asiaeorientalis | reverse complement strand
GGCATGTGGAATCTTCCCGGACGGGGGCACGAACCCGCGTCCCCTTCATCGGCAGGCGGACTCTCAACCACTGCACCACCAGGGAAGCCCTATTCTTTTTTTTTTTGAATTTTATTTTATTTATTTTTTATACAGCAGGTTCTTATTAGTCATCCATTTTTTACACCTCAGTGTATACATGTCAATCCCAATCTCCCGATTCATCCCATCCCCCCACCCCCCCCACCACTTTCCCCCCTTGGTGTCCATACATTTGTTCTCTACATCTGTGTCTCAATTACTGCACTGCAAACTGGTTCATCTGTACCATTTTTCTAGGTTCCACATATATGTGTTAATATACGATATTTGTTTTTCTCTTTCTGACTCACTTCACTCTGTATGACAGTCTCTAGATCCATCCACATCTCTACAAATGATAAAAAGCTAATACTAGCCTCAATGTGCTTGTCACCACGGCGTGAGGTGGGGATGGCGGCTTCATCACAATCGCGCTTAGGAACGTCATAGCGATTTTGGTATCACAGGTACTGCGAAAACATCGTATCCTAACTGAGAAAGCTCCACCCTGAGCAGTGACCCATCTTATTCATATTCAACAATCTTATATAGCACATGATACGTCTCTGGCACTACATTAATAGTGAATGACAGAAAAAAAAGTTGTGAGATCAATGATAAATCAACTAAAATGAGTAAAATCATGATAACTGAGACAACAGGGAGTATTGAAAAGTAAAAGGACAAACTAAGCAAAAGCCAAATGAAAAACATCCTATGGCAAAAAAATGATAAATTGTAATGTAAATAGCTAACAGCTGATCCAACAGAAAGTAGCTAACTTATCAACATATTAACACCAAGGAGTTTCAAGCATGAGACCATGAGACTTCTAATTTCTGCCAAAATTAGAAGTATTTAAATTCACACAAAGAAAGGAAGATTCTGAATTTTATTTAAAACAAAATACAGAAAAATACTTAGAACAAAATTAGAAGTGTTTAAATTCACACAAAGAAAGGAAGATTCTGAATTTTATTTAAAACAAAATACTTAGAAATTCTCCTATAAATATGTTAAGATTTATTTAAATTAAAATCACAGTGATAGTTACCTAGTAGCTAGTAGTCACTCTTTCTCTTCCCTGGGTTAAGGTTTTCTACTCCACTTTTTCCCTTATATATTTATAATAAGTGCTGACTATTGAAGATGAAGGTCATCAGTTATTAAATGTCATGCCCCTGCACCTTCATGACTCATTTTCTCCCTAGAATATATTATCAACATTCCAAAAAAGAAACACGCAAGGACAAAATGATTTTTATGTATTTTTCACGGGAGTAAAAAAATGTTATGAGGATAGTAATTACTAGTAAGTTAGCTAAAAAGAATCCTGTCCTCAAGTCACCAGAGACCATCTAAGCTGAGATAATGCCCTTATCTTAAAAAGGGGGGAAATAAGTTTATCAAAGTAAGAATTGAATTTCTTTAATACATCAGTTTCCCAATAATAAATATAATACCTTCCAATCCTCTTCCTTCCTAGCCCCTTTTCCTCTACCTGATGATATTTTTTATTTGGTAGTTTTATTACTTCTCAGGCAGTGGGGGGTGTAATATAACAAGGATGAAATATTCTTAAATAACCCCTAACTTGAGGAAGGAGATGCATGACCATGTGGTCTAACTTTAGATCCTGAGGCAACCCAAGCAGCTGGAAATGCAGAGTCTTCTATTTCTGCAATACGGATGTTTTTAAAGAATTTAGAGTTTGGGGAAGTCAGAAAAAGGAGGGCATGATGGAAAAGTACATCTGTATTTGGGTTTTTTTTTTTAATTTGAATAGTTATTTTTTGGACACGGTTTAGGATGTTTTGTAATATCTACATTTTGTTAAACTGTGTTATAATCACACACACACACATATTAAATAAGAATTTGCCAGTGGTTTTTTATTCCAAGACTTTCCACAGTTGAGACCACAGAGTTAAGAGTGGAACCAAATTCAGATAACCAAAGGTACAGCTTGGACAAAATTTAGAGGTCAGGTACTCGAAAAGGCCAGAAATTGATAACCAACTTGGAACTAGAGATCAAAATAAGGATTGGAGAGAACACAGGTGCCAAAGATTAGAACAAGTCATTGCATCAAGAACAAGGACCTATGAGAGTACAAAAGATCAAGATAGGGAAGAGAGAACTAGAAGCAGATCAATGAGGGAAGTTCTGCTAGAATAAAAGCCAGTGCCACAATGTGACAGTCCAGGGCCTAAAAACAGAAGGTAGGGCTTCCCTGGTGGCACAGTGGTTGAGTGTCCGCCTGCCGATGCAGGGGACGCGGGTTCGTGCCCTGGTCTGGGAGGATCCCACACGCCGCAGAGCGGCTGGGCCCATGAGCCATGGCCGCTGAGCCTGCGCGTCAGGAGCCTGTGTTCCGCAATGGGAGAGGCCACAGCAGTGAGAGGCCCGCGTATTGCAAAAAAAAAAAAAAAAAACAGAAGGTAATTCACATTTGAAAAATGTTAAATGGATTAATCTTATTAGATGAAGAATATGGTTAGGAGGCATTCAAAGCCAGGTGAACAGACCCTCTCAATTCCTGGGAATCTTCTGCAAAGCCTGTAAGAGGTTCTGCAAAGCCTATAAGTGCTTTTGTGAGAGAAGCATTTAAAAGTTTGAGGAAGAGAGTGGATATGCATTATGATTAAGTCGCTTGCTAGAAATGTTTGTATTTGTCATAAGCTTCTAGTGCAATTTTGCCTTTGTAGGACTATTTCTATAAAGACTCTCTAAGTGACCATTTCCACACATTACTTACTTCTGGGGAGACCTAAAAAACAGTCCCACTGCCCAGAGTGAGATGCAAAATTGACTTCTATAAATGTTCATGAACATTCAGAAGATTTTCATACAAAACAAATCTTTCCCACAGGCAATTATGCACCTTTGGGAAGGCCAACGACAGTTCTGCACAATTTTGAGCTTGAAGTTTACATCTATTCATGTTTTGTTTAGCTCAAAAATAAGAACTTTTCTCCCCAAAGCATAAAGAGGCTTCAAACAACACTGAGGTGAAATATTACATTTAGGTCATGATGATGCTGACTAATGGAAACTGACACACATTTCCTTATCTTCCCATAAATGAAAAAGAAGTGATGAGAGTTGTAAGAGCAAAAGAAACATGTAAAAAATCAATTATTGATTAATGGTTTACCCCTAATTATAGCTTCAATAGATTGTAAAATAATCATTGACAAGACCTCTGAAACAGCTATTCAGTTTTACAGGAATGGTTGGAAAAGGTCCTCACATACCAGTTTACTTAACACTGCAGATCTCCCAGCATGCTTTTCTTTACCTCTCTCTATATCCATTCAGGAAGCATCAATGTCTCGTGCCAAACCCTTAGTGAAAGATGGAGGGCGGTGTTTTCTCTTTGGTGATAAATGAAGGCTTCAGTTAGAGCAGAGTGAAGAATGTCCTCCAGAGATTATACCCATCATGTATTATCTATAACAAATTAACCAAATTCAAAATATTTTTTAATTCCCAAAGTAAATTTACTTCCTCACAATTTCAGAATCAAAAACTAAGAGCAGAAGAAATTTCTCGGTCTCTCAAACAAAGCCATCCTAAGTGAACGTCTGCTCTACACCAGAAACTTGCTGGAGGTTATGTTCATGACGTTGGTTGTCAGCTTAAGAGCTGATGGGGAATTCTAGCAATAAAGGTGTGGATAATATATAAACTCAAAGGGAATGAAACTATCACATTACTTGACAAATACTAGGCCCAGAGAAGTAATTCCTCATTCAAGTTTAAAAAAATCAGAAAGAAATGGGAAACAGGGGAGCTTTAAAATAAAAACCCTCTGTGATCTATAAGAAAGAACTTTAGCTATTACCTTAGAAGTATATACAGATGTCTACCTCTAAATAATATTCATCCAAGAAATAAAAGGAAAGTTTATATTGTTTCTTTATTTAATCTCAATGAAATACAAGAAATCATGGACTCAGTGAAATGAGATATGACCAAGTGAATATGGAGCTGGCAGAGAAAAATTAAAATGCAAAGAAGCCCTCAAGACAGCACAATATGAAATAATTAAAATATGCACTGGAACATGTAAAGTACAGAATTAAGACTGCATAAAATCTAAGCAGTAACAACCTAGAGAAATTCTCTAAGAAAATGACAGCTACAGTGAAAGAAAATTCAACATTTAAATAGTCACCACCACTGGGAAATGGAACAGAAGTAATTGTCAAGATTTATTAGAAGGAAAAAATAGTAATATCCTGAAGTCGAAACATAAAAAAGCATAGACACTGATAGGTCAAAAAGTCAAAAAGTTTGACATTGATAGGTAAAATTCCAGGCAAAATTGATCTAAAATAGGCTAAATATAAACTAAACAAAATTTTAAATTCCAAAATAAGATTTTTTTAAAAACTCAGGCAGAAATAGATTACTTTTGAAGAATCAAAAACAGTCAGGCCTGTCTCCCCATTGAACCCAGAAAACTAGAACTGTCTTCAGAATTTGGGGAGAAAAATGATGTGGCAATTATTTTATACCCAGACAAGATAACATGATGAAATGGTTTAAGGAATATACTGTCCATCTATATCTACTTGAAAAATTAAACACAAAAGTGTCTTCATTGTATTAAGAGAAAAATTTTAAAGTAAGCATGAGAAACTAGAAATATAAAAGGACTAAGTCAAGCAATTTAAAATACAAAAACCTGAAAATATGATGTATTTGTTAGGGAAGAGGTTAAGAAACTAGAACAAAAGACTTCCAAAATGCAGTGGCTCACATAAGACTGCAGTTTACTTCTCTGTCTTATAAGAGTACAGATGGGAAATGCAGCCCCTGGTAGGCAGGAAAACAGTCTATTATGTCATATGCAGACCCAGATCCCTTCTATCTTCTTCTGCCATCTCCTAGAGTGTTGTCCTCACGTACATGGTTAAAGCTGGCGAGGACAACTGTGTGCGTGTTCTAGGCAATGGAAAATGGGAAACAGAAGATATGGAAAGCAAGTCATTTCCTTACACAAAATTAATCTGGCATTTGCACACATAAATTTGCATACATCCAACTGAGCAAAACTTAGTGACGTGGCCTCACTTAGCTACAGGGAGATTAGGAACTAAAATCTCTAGTTGAGTGTATATGTGATCAATTAAAATTTGTTTGGCTTTCCTCTACATTGCACCTCAATAAAAAGTCATGCGATTCCTAACACATACTTACCCAGCAACTTAGCAGGCTTTTCCACCTGTGCTAAAGTTTTCTCTCACCTAATAGCCATTTTACACAAAGAAGCACACATTTCATCACTTACAGAGTTACTGTTGACAAGCAGAGAACAACAAAGCCACACAGAGATATCAGTGCTGCACTCAGACCCAGCCTGGCTCAGTCCTCATTCTTATTCCAGCAAAATTCAAGATTCTTATATCATGGCTCTTAGGGGCCAATTGTGAAGAGCTGAAACCAAAATATATTAAATTTACTGAATAATTATGGAACATGACTATGAAAAAAAAAACCCCAGAAGATATATGATTTTATAAGAAAATTATTGTTTTTAAAAATTAAATCAAGAAACAGAAAACTTAAATAAGGTTTTGAATTAGACTTTTCTATGGTCTGAGAATATTGGATAAATGTTCAAAGAAACTTCACTTTAAAGAGAACACCAAGGAGCTGCCAAATATCCACTCTGGGGCTTATTAAAAGAAATCAAAATCAGATGTGATTCCTTCACCCCCATATATCCACCTCAAGCAGATTTAAAGGGAAAGCAATGCTAAAGAAAGTTGTTGTACTAGAGAATTATCTTGAGATGTGAGCTGTCAGCCTAGAGAGAAGAGTATTGTGGTTTTCCCCCACTATTCCCCCAATTCGATCTAGTTGAGAGTCTCCAAGAGAACCAGTCATAGAGCTCAGGAGTGCCTGGAAGAAGAGGAAATTGGCATCCTCACCTCTGTGGAATATACAGACCCTGGTACAGCCAGTGCTGGGTGGGTTAAAGAAAGGCAGCTCTTGGGGGATCCTGACACATATCCCCTTTAGCTAACGTGAGCAGATGGTAAGAGTGGGACAAGGAGAGAGAACAGCAAAGGAGAGCCTTCACTTGCACCATTTACAGTAGGTACTGTGGTCTTAAAAATGTCCTGCAAGAGGGCAACCTGAGGACTTCGGGTGTGCTGGTAGAGTGGCAAAGAAGTCCCTACAGTGTCCCAAAGGACTAATCCCTGCATCCTTGAGTCCACAAAGACATCAATGACAATAACAGTTAAATCATTAAGACTTTTGCTACCTCGTCTAATCCCCCTACATCCCATCCCAACCCTGTGGGAGCCAAGAGCAGCAGAAAGGGGAAAAGGAGAGGGGAAAACAGGTGGCAGCATGAAATCAGACCTTGCCTTGGCTCTCACCACTAGTCTCCAGCCACAGGCCATGCCTGGGATTGGGCTCAAGGCAGTGGTCAGAGGGGAAAGAGCTTTGACTTTGTGATACAGCTAGACTGAATGGTATATTTCAAAAATGAACTTGTTCTTGTATCTGTGAATGACTAGGAAGCCATGGGACCTGACAGAGATGTCTTCAAAGGGGAGGAATGGAGATTGTCAGAATCTCATAGAAGTCCATGTCCAAACCACTATCATCTTCTTCCTGGATCTTTGCAATCAGTTTTTTTAACAGTCTCCCTGCTTTTGTCTTTGCCCTCCTCCAGTCAATTCTCAACACAGAAACTCGACTGACCTTGTAAAAGTTGTATTAATCAGCTTTTGCTAAAATAATAGTGAGGAGAGGCGATGTGGAAGTTTGATTCTAAAATAAAGGAGTAAATAAAATGACCATTTGATATAACGCTACTGTATAATTCTCAGTGTCTGGGTGATGTTATTGGTATATGTGGTAGCTAGTCTACACATATAGTCCCACCATGAACCAGGCCTCCCGGTACGTATGTCCTTCTCTAGTTCTGCCCCATATTGAATTTATTGTTGGTGGTCATAAATATAAACTGAGACCAGTCAATACGTTTGTGAGTGTGTGTGTGTGTGTGTGTGTGTGTGTACCTTTTTTGGCAACTGTATCGTCAGCTCCTAGAATAGTGCCTTGCGCATACTAGAATAGGAATAGCTAGGTAAATAAAATAAACATTTGATATAATACCACTGCATGCTTTTAAATGATGCTATTAACGGAGATGGTATACCTAGAAGATAATGTCCAAGTACGGCCATTCTGTACCATACGAATCCATTTTCGACAAGTCTAATGTCCTTCTACATTGAATATAGGTGGCTATTGTAATCAGTAGGCTGTGGTGGAAGTGATTCTGTGTGATTTCTGCGGTTAGATCAGAAAAAAACCTGCCGTTTCTCCCTTGGGCTTTAGAACACTTATTTTGGTGCAAGCCAGCCACCACAGCAAAATGCTTGACAATTCTGAGATCCACATGCTATGAGGAAGCTCGATCTAGCATCGTAGAGAGACTACATGAAGAAAGAGATAGATAGCAGGCCGGTCCCAAGCTTCTCCAGCCTTCCCAGCTGAGGTGCCAGACATATATGAGTGAAGAGGCCATCTTGTACATCTATTCCCATGCAAGCCTCCAATGATTCCAGCTGGAGCACCATCTAACTGCAACCTCATGAGACTCCCTAAGAAATAAGTGCCCAGATGAGTCGAGTCAACCCACAAAATTTTGAGAGATAACAACAAATTGTGGCTTTAAGCCACTAAGCTTTAGGGTGGGTTGTTTCACAGCAATAGATACCAGAACAGTTTAACTATGAGAATAAGAAAAAGAGAGAATGTTATATCAAAGATTTAAAATTCTAAGGAATAACACCAACATACTAATTTTTAAGTACAATTACCCACCAAAAAGAATAGAGATCTTTGAAGAAATGGCTGATCCCACGGCTAGGGAAGAAATGTACAGGATGAGTTTGAAACATCTTATCCGTAAGACAAGAAATTATCAAAGACTACTACTAGGGTTGTATCATAAGGATTCAATGGCCAACTTGAAAGGGTACCACTGTTCACACATGGAATAAATTGAGCATCAATAGGAATATTAACTATAACAGTTTGAAACATCTTCCAATCCTCAGTGCTTTATAAAACAAAAGGAAAAGGAACTAACTGGTCACTGCTTGAAGATGAAGAAACAAATCATTATTCTGAAAACAAAGAAAGAAAGAAAGAAAATCAGAATTACAAGAACAAAGCACCCATGGCAGTCTGTATAATGAAACTTAACTTCAGAATCTCCAGAGTTTAGACTCCCAATATGCAGAAGCAAATTAATCAATGTTTTTAAAATTAAGGCAAAGAGGAATGATGTCAAGAAGATGACAGAATAAGAAGCCCCTACTCTCCTTCCTGCCAGGGACACAACGATTCTCAACAACAACACATGGCCCAATTCTCTATGAGAAATCCAAAATCCAAATGAGAAGCTCCTCGCAAGTGTGAAATAGCCTTATTGAAGCCAGTAGGAAAATTTGAGATGCCCTGTCACCATAAGCCCTCCCCCTGACATAGCATCACACAATCAGGAGGAAACCCGCAGCTTCCAAGTCCAGCCTGGGGAAGGAAAGAAAGGACTGGACCGTACACCCAAAGTTCTGATATTTCTGGAGACAGCCTGAGGAACTTGTTTCTGCCTTGCCTGAATCTGAGCACTGAAAGGTCCACAGGTTGGGAGCTCCTGAGAACAGCAGCAGTTTAGAATAGCATGCACACACTCATGTAACTTAGCCTTGAGCAAATGGGTGAAAACCCCCAAATCCCAGCTTCTCCCTGGGAAAAGGAAAGAGTTCGACTGTGTAGCCAACATCCCCCCTTTTCTGGGGGCTGCCCAAGGGACTGACTTCTGTCTTGCCTGTCACTGAGTACTGCCAGGACCCAGCATATTCTAGATGGTTGAGAGGTGCAGAGAATAGAGGTAAAAGGCTTGGTTATAGAAGGAATATATCTCAACATAATAAAGGCTATACATGACAAGCCCTCAGTTAATATCATACTCAGTGGTGAAAGCTTGAAAGCTTTTCCTCTAAGATAAGGAACGAGGTAAAGATGCTCATTCTCACTCACCACTCCTATTCAATATAGTACTGGAAGTTCTAGCCAGAGCAATAAGGCAAGAAAAAGAAATAAAAGGCATCCAAATAGGAAAGGAAGAAGTAAAACTGTCTCTGTCTGCAGATGACATGATCTTATATTTAGAAAACCTCAGACTCCACCAAAAGACTGTTAGAAATGATAAACGAATTCAGTAAAGTTGTAGGACACAAATGTCAATATACAAAACCTAGTTATGTTTCTATATACTAACAACAAACAGTCTGTAAAAGAAATTAATAAAATAATCCCATTTACAATAGTATGAAAAATAATAAAATAATTATAATGTTAACCAAGGAAATGAAAGATTTGCACACTGAAAACTGCAAAACATTGCTGAAAGAAATTGAAGAAAACAAAAATACATGGAAAGACATCTTGTGTTCATGGATTGTAAGATTTAATATTTTTAAATGTCCACAGTACCCAAAGCTATCTACAGAGTCAGTACAATCCTTATCAAAATCTCAATGGCATTTCCTGCAGAAATAGAAAAGGAAAAAAAAAAAAAGTTCATATGGAACCACAAAGAACTCTGAATAGCCAAAACAATCTTTTTATTTTTTTTTGAAGTATTCTCTTTCTATTTATTTACTTATTTGGCTGCATCAGATCTTAGTTGCACTGCGTGGGATCTTTGTTGCGGCATGTGGGATCTTCCATTGCAGTGCGTGGTCTTTGTTGTGTGGCATGGGCTCTTTGTTGCAGCACGCAAGCTTCTCTCTAGTTGTGGCCTGTGGGTTTTTCTCTATCTAGTTGTGGCATATGGGCTCCAGGGCGTGTGGGCTCTGTAGTTGTGGTGCACGGGCTTAGTTGCCCCAAGGCATGTGGGATCTTAGTTCCCCAACCAGAGATTGAACCCGTGTCCCCTGCATTGGTAGGCAGATTCTTTACCACTGGACAACCAGGGAAGTCTCCAAAACAATCTTGAGAAAGAAGAATAGAGGCATTTACAGTCAAATGATCTTCGACAAGCATGCCTTATGGGGAGTTGCTGTTCAATGGGTGTAAAATTTCAGTTACGCAAGATGAATAAGTTCTAGAGATGTCCTCTACACTATGCTTATAGTTAACATTACTCTTACTGTATATGTGAAAGTCTGTTAAGAGGGTAGATCTCATGTTGTGCTCCTAATGTTCTTTTGCCACAATAAAACAAAAAAGCATGAAGTGAAAAATAAAGAGATGATTTTAAAATCTAAGAAAAATTATAGGTAAAGAAAGAGAGAACTCCTTTCTCCCCCCCAAAACTGAACATTGTTGTCACATATACACTATTGATACTATGTATAAAATAGACAACTAGGGCTTCCCTGGTGGCGCAGTGGTTGAGAGTCCGCCTGCCGATGCAGGGGACACGGGTTCACGCCCCGGTCCAGGAAGATCCCACATGCTGTGGAGCGGCTGGGCCCGTGAGCCATGGCCACTGAGCCTGCGCGTCCGGAGCCTGTGCTCCACAACGGGAGAGGCCACAACAGTGAGAGGCCCACGTACCGGCAAAGAAAAAAAAAAAAAAAAATAGACAACTAATGAGAACCTACTGTATAGCACAGGGCACTCTACTTAAGGCACTGTGGTGACCTAAATGGGAAGGAAATCCAAGAAAGAGGGCATATATGTATGTGTACAGCTGATTCATTTTGCTGTACAGTAGAAATGAACACAACATTGTAAAGCAACTAGACTCCAATAAAAATTAATTTTAAAAAACACTGAACATTGGACACATGCTCCAACTCTTTCCCTCGCCAGGGAGAAGCCAGGCATAGGGGGTCTAATCTGCACTGAGCTAGAGGGAAGGACTAGTCCAAATCATCACCTAATTCTCAGCTGCCCTGGACCTGGCACCATTTCCTGTCAGTACTTAGCTTCATGTATGACAGAAACCAGTCCTTCAGGCTGACCCCGCCTCCAAAAAAAGTCTGAACAGTTGGATATATATTTCATTTTCCTCTTTCCCTCCCCAGAGAGAAGCCAAGAGCTGGGAGTTTTCTCCAGATCCAGCCAGGCAGAGTGGGTGCCATAAATTTTCCTACTGATTTTGATGCTGGCTGGTTTCACTGCTCCCCTGGGGAGCAGATGCCTCTTAACTGGTTCTGAATTTCTTTAAAAGGGAAGTAGTCCATGTATGGTTGAGTGGATGTCTCTGTTGACAGGGTCTGGGTCTTCCTATTCTGCCATCTTGCTGATATCACCCTGAAACTTACGTTTAACTACAAATTAAGAAGGCTTGCAGTCCCTGGAAACCTCTGAAAAGTATTTTTACATAACTGTTTCTATTAGAATTTTCTAAAGAAAGAAGGAAAGTAGTTAGTATGGCTGCTTAAATTTCTGTGACCTATGAAGAAAATGAAGATTCACAGTAAAATGAAATGTTTTTGCTTTCATTTATATGCACTTTTTAATGTGGGTTAAAACTTTCTTTGACTAATCTTTACGAGAGTAAATGGGGCAAATTAAATAAATGCTTTAACAAAGATCAAGTTTTATATATATATACACACACACACACAACTTTATGTATGTGAGTATATATGTGTTATAGATAATACACCTATATATACTTCTATACATACATATGTGTATATGTGCAGACACACACACACACATGCACACACACACACATCCAAAAGCAATAAAGCTAACTTTTTTCCCCTGAGAAAAGATAGCCAAAATATAAAGAAAACCAAAAGGAAAATATGATCCAATATATGAATACGGTCTTTGAGGCATAAATAAAATATGTAAAGTGTTTGTTACAGAATAAAGTAAAATTATCTTTGATATTGCAGGAAAACACTGATATATCATCACCGAGATGACACTCAGTTATGAAATCCCAAGGGTTTGGGGCTGTTTGATATCATCTAAGAAGGACCATAACCCAGAAACCTTTCCTTTATTGCCTGATAGAAGTGAGAGATCGTGTTTTTATGTTTTGTTTTTATATTATGTTTTGTTTTGCAATAACACAGAGAAGTATAGACAATCTAAAGGTAAAATATCTTGGGTCTTGAGAAATATATTTCTTAGAATGCTTTTGTTAACAAGTAAAAAAACCCAAACCAGGGCAGCATAAATTTTTAAAAGGGGACTTTATCATAAGACCATAAGGGTATCTCAAAGACAGATGCAGCTGGCAACCAAGAGTTTAAATTCCTTCGTGATTTTCTCCCTCTTTCACCACAGCTATTTGTTAAAATCAGCTCCAGCCTTCTTTTTAATCTTGGCAAGTCAAGCATTCTCTGCCTTTTGGCAGAAAACATGGCCAATTAAAAAAAAAAAAAAAGGATTTCCCTGGGGACACAGGGGTTAAAAATCTACCAATTCAGGGGACACGGGTTCGAGCCCTGGTCCTGGAAGATCTCACATGCTGCGGAGCAACTAAACCCATGTGCCACAACTACTGAGCCTGCGCTCTAGAGCCCGCGAGCCACAACTACTGAGCCTACGCTCTAGAGTCCACAAGCCACAACTACTGAATCCCATGCGCCTAGAGCCCGTGCTCCGCAACAAAAGAAGCCACCGCAATGAGAAGCCTGCGCACCGCAACGAAGAGTAGCCCCTGCTCACAACTAGAGGAAGCCCGCACGCAGCAACAAAGATTCAACGCAGCCACAAAAAAAAAAAAATCTAGTGTTGAAAATTCAAAAGACGAGTCAGAGTAAGACCTAAACTTAATAGCTTAATTTCAGAGAGGTTCTGATTGGACCAGCGTGGTGCACAGGTATGACCAAGAGGCCAGTCCTGTTGTATTAACGTGGCTTTTCTCTCTATAACTGTGTACGTTGATCCTGTTGTATTAACGTGGCTTTTCTCTCTATAACTGTGTAGGTTGAATTAGCGTGTGTGTGTGTGTGTGTGTTGCAGCGGGGGCGGGGGTGGGTATGAATGCTCCAAGGTCACTCAGTGAGGCAAGCAATCCCACGAATTATTTAATATTGAGATAGTTCAAAATGTTCCAAGCATGAAAATACACCATGTGATTTGACAACTTCGAGATTTTGTTGCTGTTAAGTAAATGTTGTATTTGTTGTTCGTGAAATAGAAAGAGAAGATAATAGAACTCATAGTAAATGTTTAGATTAACGGTCTGTTCTATTGCCAGTGCCCCTTGTAAAGTAGAATAATTAGTCCAGAAACAAGAAATCAAGATAGCAAATAAGTGCTAAATGGGACAATCATCTAGCACAGTGAACAGGGAAAAGATCTGACTGTTACTGTGGCAGAAACCACTGAAACAATCAGCCCATGCAAAAGAGCAATAAAGGAAAGAAAATGAGGTACTGGGATATTCTTAGCTGAAGAAACAAATGCAAAAACAAAAATGGGGCAGAATGTTCTCCAATAAGTTGTCTGTTTGTTCCCATTTGGATAAATGAGTGGAGAACTGGTCACCAGAATGCAAAAAGCCATAGACTCAATAAAGTTTATATACTTTCCAGTCCAAGCACAAAAGTACTGAAATCACTTTGACAAATTTGGATAAAAGGAACTTAATATTTCTTGGTCACCTGATATTTCTTATAACAAATAAAAAATTAGAGTTTTAACAGTGGCATTATGTTTATAAACAAGAAAGCATCGAAAATTCATTAACTATCAGAAAAGTAAGTGTTGCAACCAGCAATATTATAAAGTATAATATATTGAAAGGATTACTGTGGAAGAGCAAGTGGGAAAGAAATATCCTATGTGTCCACATTAGTTAGGGGTTGTGTCATGGCAGACTAAAACCATTTCTTTGAAAACCTATCCAGTACTTCCTAGAAGTAGCAGTCGGCAGTGAGACTCAGATAGTCGTGTAAACATTCATTTATGGAATGAAATGACTTTATTCCCCTATACTTAATAATGTAATATTACTTGCCTTTGCTAAATTAAAAAAAATAATTCAAATATCTTTCTCAGGCTTCAGATTCTAAGTCCTTTGCTACTTCAAGAAGCAGGAGTCATTATTGTTAACTGTAATTTTCTCGTAATTCCTGTTAAATTAATATGCATACAGGAATGCTTAATCTGCTCACTATAAATGTACATGTAGTTAAGCCATTATTTTCTATCCATTATTTTGTATTTCATTATCTAGGAGTCTATATGAGATATTTACTAAGACACAGAAATTTCTATGCCACTTGCTCTATGAAACCAATCACTGCACTTAAAATGATGACACCATTTCAAAACTTTCAGCAGAACACCTACATTTTTATTTTTTAAATATTTAAGACCGATGTCCATTTTTGTTGAGAGTAAGTTAACTTAACAAACAAGATATTAATCAGTATTCAGATATTTTTGTAATGTCATTGAGGTTAAATTTACCACAAGCAGTTCTTTGGGGACATAATATTTTCCAGGTCAGGTTTTGGGGAACTGTGCTCTAACTGGGCTTCACATTGCAAGCTTTCTTTATTTGAAACAATAAAGTATTGAAACAATACTGGCTCTAATACTAGTAACTTGAAATCACATGGAGTCCCTACCTCTGCCATCTTGATGTGATGTGAAGAAAAAAAATGTTCATTTCTTTCTGTTATATTTCACCTATGAATCTTTATGTCAGTGCAACTGGTTTTTCATTGTTTTATGATTTAAATAAAGTTCACTCTTTGTGTCAGATTTTATTAGTATCTTGTCATCTCTAATGATTTTACTTTTGTTTTGAACTGAGAGATCTTATAATTATAAAAAGACACAATGTATACCTTGGTGATCATTACTGGTGTGTATGTTCTATTTGCAAAAGATTCTAAATAAACTCAAGATACAAACAGGCAATGCAATCATTAATTCTTTCTACAAAATGTTACGTACAATCATCATGAAATGAAATCTAATTTGATAATTGTAGTATATTGGGTATATTCCAGGGTACTTTGATCAAAAACCTACTTGTAAAGATAGCATTTTACAAACCATTGAGCCACTTGAAAAGAATACGACTGTATATAAGAACACCAAAAAATAGTTCTTTTTTTCATTAATAACAGTACAAGGCAATACCTAGAGTACACACATATCACCATGTATACGTTCAATAGCAATTAAAATGTTTCTTATTATTAATTTCCACCAACTCAGAAATATGAATGGCACTGGATTTCCAAATAGAAAATGGGATGCTAATAAAATGGAGCAATGGAGCACAATTAACAGGAAAAATGAAGTCTCTGAAAAATTTAACTTCCCAGGTACCTTTCTATAAGAAGCTACTGAAGGATATATTACAATAAAATTAAGTAAATAGGCAAAAACAAGATATGGATTCCAGTACAAGGATCCAACAGAGGAAAGAGATGAAAGGAATTTGTATGAACTTGTCAAAAGGAAGTCCCAAGATGAGAGCCATGCAGGTAGCCTACACCACACACCACCATGGAACAGAATATGGAAGGTTCCAGAAAGGATGCTTTTAGCAAAAAGTAAGTAAAAGATGATGGTGAAGTTACTGGCAGATTTTAGAAGTTTGACTAGTTAGAATGTTATATTCATAAATATTTTACAGAACTGTTAGAGTATAGAAAGACAGCTTTTACTTTAAAGAAAACTAAGTAAATGGGAAAAAAATAAGGCAATTATCAACTTCAGATGGAAGTCTAACAACGAACTGTTTTCATGTTATAATAGTTGACTTCAGCAGTGAATACACACACACACACACACACACACACACACACACACACACATAACACACACAATGAAAACAGCAAAAATGGATTTAACCAAATATTGTGATTTTATATTGGAGAGTAGGAAAAGGATAAAAAAGAGAGAAAAATCCTCATCTACTGTAACAGGAGGTCAAGCGATAATGTTTTAAAAGTTAAGGATCAAGAGAACAGTTTGCACATATTTAAAAATATAGAAATAAATGCCCAAGAAGTTGAGAAATGTAAAGTAATTGCCCCAAGGATAGGAAATTGGAAAATGAAGGACATGGGCAAATGATACAAGGATGTTTTGGAGATTCTGGGATTATAAGTAAGCTGACCATATATTCTGGTTTGCCCATGATAGTCCTAGTTTATGGGGCTTTTTTCCACAGCATCCTGTCCAATTTAACAATTTTTTTCTTGATTATTCACTTTTAACGAAGTTTTATTTGTAACCGTTGCATTAAAATAAGATGCCTGCATTTACCAGACCTCCACTTTGACCTTTCCACTTCTGCCGTGGTTTTAACTAATACTACTACAAGACTCATGTGCACTAAATGGAGTTCTCACCTTAATGTGTAGTTAAATCCGAAGGACAATCAGAGATAACCTGCCTTTCTTCACTGAGCATTCCCAGACTCAGAAAACACCACTCTTCCAGACAGCTCTTGCTTATGAAATAGACTGTCTTTCGATGCAAATGATTAGGACAACCATCTCTTTCAAGTCTCAGGTAGGCATCAGAAAAAATATTCTGTGCTGCTATCCTGTGTGTCATTTGGTATAACTGCTAGTCGTGCATGGTCCATGTCCTGGTCCGTAAGATGCATGAGACCATCAGACCACCAGTCAGGGTCAGAGGAATAGATCAGTGTGAAACATGGGAACTTACCAGCTATGTACACATGAAATATATGCAAGAAATAGCAGAGCACTTCTTCTGTAGAGTATATAGAGAATAGCCTGAATACTATTGCTACAGTGGCTTAGCCATTTATTATATGATGTAAGTATACAACTATTTAGCTTATTTGGCAACACTTATTTTACACACGCTCTCAGCAGCTATGACCTCAAAACTGTATTTATTTATTTAATGAAAAGTCATGTACTAAATTTCTGTCTCTCAAAAAGGTGATGATAAATATATACCTTATTTAAAATATTTACTATCTACCATGCCATGAGGATTGGAGAGACACCAGTAGCTATATAAAAACCAGTAGTCAGAAATCTGAAGAAATTCCAGCATCTATCTTACTTTAGGTATTTATTTTAACATCTCTGTGTCCAGAGATGACAATAGAAAATGCAGCTACAGAGGTGCGATTACTTATCATTCTGTGAACATGACTTTTCATTTAGATCAAATGACACGGCTTTTATATTAATGTAGCTAATTTTCTATTCCATATTTTCTTGTATGTAAATAAAAAGTGAAGTGATAGGTGTTAATTTGTTGGCTGCATTAGCAAATAACAAATTATTAATTATGCCAGTTTCATATCTATGTCATCAGATGCTTCAAATAGAAAAAGTTAATTCTAATAATGTTTGATTTTTTTCATACAATTTATGGAATCAAAGTGAAACTTTTAAAAATTCATTCTATTTAAGGTGAAACATCTGACATTATTATGAATGTTATTGTGAAAAAAAAGGATTTGTTTTTCCAGTAATGATATATATACATTTTGATGGAGCACATCATCATGGTAAGAACAATGTTCTTACTAAATTGAAAAAATACGATAAATATAGTTAGAACTAATTGTGCTGCACACATAATTCATAACCAAATTCAAATATGTCATGATAGTCCACCAGTTAAAAAACAGAGGTCTTAAAAATTTACAAATATTTTATATATACACTACAACGGACTACAAAGTTTTACAACAAAACTAATGTGAAACTACAATAACAGAAAAAAAGAAAAAGAGCTTCCAAATGGTAGTATAAAATTTTTCTTTACTACCTCTCTTCAAATATTTAAGCCTTTGAAAAAAAAATTGTAAAACAAATTAGCGTCTTGAAAAAACATGAAACTTTTTGTTAGAAAGTCCTTTACATTTAAATTGCATCTTGCTCAGAGTGACTTAGAAATCAATAATTAGATTAAATAATTAACAGGCTAAAAATCTTCAGATTTTGGCACTTTTACTGAATTGCAACGGTTATAAAGAAAGTTTGCAAACAAGAAGATGCTGAAATGTATCACTATGAATTAAAGTAAGGGAAAATATATGTGACCTTGAATTTTGTGATAAGTTTTTAAGATACAATAACAAAAGCACATTCCATGAAAGAAAAACTTGACAAGTTGGATTTTATTAAAAGTAAAGTTTTCGGGGCTTCCCTGGTGGTGCAGTGGTTGGGGGTCCGCCTGCCGGTGCAGGGGACGCAAGTTCGTGCCCCGCTCCGGGAGGATCCCACATGCCGTGGAGCGGCTGGGCCTGTGGGCCATGGCCGCTGGGCCTGCGCGTCCGGAGTCTGTGCTCCGCGGCGGGAGAGGCCACAGCAGTGAGAGGCCCGCGTACCGCAAAAAAAAAAAAAAAAAAATTAAAGTTTTCTATCCTGAGAAAGAAACTTTAATGGGAATAGAAAGTCAAGCTACAGGCTAGGATAAACTATTTGAAAAACACATGTCTAATAAAGGTCTTGTATCCAAAATATAGAAAGAAATTTTAAAACTCAGCAATAAAAAAATGTAATGGGCAAAATGCTTGGACACCTCACCAAAGACAACATACAAATGGCAAATAAACAAACGAAAATGTTCACGAAATCATTTGTCATTAAGAAATTGCAAATTAAAACAACAAAGAGATACCATTACACAAACCATAGAATAGCTAAAATCCAAAAATTAAACAATACGAATTGCTGACATGGATGCAAGACAACTCTCATTTCATTCATTGGTGGTGGGATTGCAAAATGGTTCAGCCACTTTGGAAGAGTCTGGCAATTTCTTACAAAGGTAAATATACTCTTACCATAAAATCCAACAGTCACGCTCCTAGGTATTTACCCAACTTATCTGAAAACTTATATTCACCAAAAAACCTGCAGACTTCAGGTTTCTGGTTCTTTGTGTAAGGAGCTTGGAAGTCACCACTCCATCCTAACAAGTAAAAATCTGAACAGAAGGAAAAATCAACAACTCTTCTAGAATTCATAAGAGAGGGGAAAACACAGAGTACACCTCTGTGTTCCCAAAACTGGAGAGTCAGGCAGGAGAATACAAGGAGTCATGGCTTACCTGAGCAGAGACTCACAGCAGAAACGGCCAAGAGCACCAGTGCTGTACTAGAAGACCTACACCATAATTGGTGAATTGCTGGAGGCTCAGTGTAGAAAACTCTGACAATTAAAAACTCTGGGGGGAACCAGTCATAGGGGGAAGTCCTACACTTTTGTGAGTTTTACCTTCAGTTCAATCAGATTCTCACAGTAAATATCAGAGAAAAATCCCCTCCTGCTTCCAGCACCAGGAGGGGAAAGGGAACCACTTCGAAATACACCAGAGCACTCCGTTCTTAAGGCCTGCCCTCAAGGGAAACGAATTAACCTGAGCCTAATTGCCTGGGCTATTATCAGAACCTAATGCACCTGAGAGTTACCTGAGAAATACTCAACTCCAGTCAGCTGAGTCAGCTGTAGCCTTCCAAGAGGGAGAAGGGAAATACTCAACTCTAGCCCACTGGAGCCATCCTCATCCACCCAAGGTAAGAGAAAAACCGAGAAACATTTGTGAAGTCCACAGTCCAGAGCTAAGACACTCAGGTTTAATCACAGGGCTATGGAACGCTTCTCCCTGCCCCTCCCCCCACAACATTACTAAAGGCCTATGTACAGCAGTTCCTTGTTCATGTCTGGCTATCAAAGAAAAAAATTACAAGGCATACTAAACGGCAAAAAACACAATTTGGGGGCTTCCCTGGTGGCGCAGTGGCTGAGAGTCCGCCTGCCGATGCAGGGGACACGGGTTCGTGCCCCGGTCCGGGAAGATCCCACATGCCGCGGAGCGGCTAGGCCCGTAAGCCATGGCCCCTGAGCCTGCACGTCCGGAGCCTGTGCTCTGCAATGGGAGAGGCCACAACAGTGAGAGGCCTGCGTACTGCAAAAACAAAAACAAAAAAAACACAATTTGAAGACACAGGAAGCATCAGAACCAGACACGGCAGGGATGTAGGAATTATCAGGTCAGCATTTTGAAAGAACTATGATTAATATGCTAAGGACTCTGATGGATAGGGTAGACAGCAAGGAAAAACGGATGGACAGTGTAAGCAGAGAGGTGGAAATCCTGAGACGTAACCAAAGAGAAACGCCAGAGGTCAAAACAGTGTGGCAGAAATGACTAATGCCTTTGATGAGCTTATTAGTAGACTGTTCATGGCTGAGGAAAGAATACATTTTTTGGCTTTTTTAATTAATTAATTTATTTATTTTTGGCTGCGATGGGTCTTCATTGCTGCACGCGTCTTCATTGCTGCACGCGGGCTTACTCTAGTTGCGGCGAGTGGGGGCTACTCTTCATTGTGGTGCATGGGCTTCTCATTGTGGTGGCTTCTCTTGTTGCAGAGCACGGGCTCTAGGCGTGTGGACTTCAGTAGTTGCAGTGAGTGGACCCAGTCATTGTGGCTTGCGGGCTATAGAGTACAGGCTCAGTAGTTGTGGTGCACAGGCTTAGTTGCTCCACGGCATGTGGGATCTTCCCGGACCAGGGCTCAAACCCATGTCCCCTGCACTGGCAGGTGGATTCTTAACCACTGTGCCACCAGGGAAGTCCCTGAGGAAAGAATCTGAGTTTGAGGAATTCTCAATATAAACCTTCAAAATTGAAAAGCAAAACCTATAAAGACTTCAAAAAAAGGACAGATTATCCAAGGACTGTGGGACAACTATAAAATGTATAACATACATATATGAGAAAACCAGAAGGAGAGGAGAGAAGGGAACAGAAGAAATATTTGAAATAATGACTGAGAATTTCCCCAAAGTGATGTCAGACACCAAATCACAGATCCAGGAAGCTCAGTGATCAGCTAGCAGAATAAACGCCAAAGGACCATATGGAGGCATATCAATTTCAAAGTACAGAAAATCAAAGATAAAGAAAAATCTTGGGGGGAAAAAAAAGCCTGCATGCAAATGTTTATAGCAGCTTTACTCTTAATTGTCAAAAGCCAGAAACAACTAACTTCTCCTTCAACAGGTGTGGATAAACAACTGTGGTACATACAAATAATAGGATGTTACTCAGTGATAAAAAGAAATGGATGAATTGTAAATATATATTGCTAAGTGAAAGAAGCCAATCTGAAAAAAATAAACAATGAAAAATTGTATGATGTTCTGGAAAAGGTAAAACTACAGAAATGATAAAAAAAAAATCAGTGGTTGCTTTGTGTTTGGGGACACAGATGTGTTAAATAGGTGAAGTACAGGAGATTTTTTAGGGCATTGAAACTATGTTGTATGATATTGTAGTGGTGAATACATGATACTATACATTTATCAAAACCCATAGAAGCTTACAGCACAGAGAGTGAAACTTAAAAAGTGCAAAGTTTTCTTTAACAACTTTATTGGTGTATAACTGCTTTACAATGGTGTGTTAGTTTCTGCTGCATAACAAAGTGAATCAGCTATACATATACATATATCCCCATATCCCCTCCCTCTTGCGTCTCCCTCCCACCCTTCTTATCCCACCCCTCCAGGTGGTCGCAAAGCACCAAGCTCATCTCCCTGTGCTATGCAGCTGCTTCGCACTAGCTATCTATTTTACATTTGGTAGTGTATATATGTCAATGCTACTCTCTCACTTCGTCCCATCTTACCCTTCCCCCTCCCCGTGTCCTCAAGTCCATTCTCTACGTCTGTGTCTTTATTCCTGTCCTGCCCCTAGGTTCTTCAGAACCATTTTTTATTTTTAGATTCCATATACATCTGTTAGCATACGGTATTTGTTTTTCTCTTTCTGACTTACTTCACTCTGTATGACAGACTCTAGGTCCATCCACCTCACTACAAATAACTCAATTTCATTTTGTTTTTTGCCTGAGTAATATTCCACTGTATCTATGTGCCACATTCTTTATCCATTGATCTGTCAATGGACATTTAAGTGCAAATTTTAAAAAAATCATTTAGAAGGTTGGAAGAATCCCACAATGGAATGCAGAATGTGACAAAACAACCTAACAGCAATAAAAATGCATGAAACAACCTCACTTAAGAGGTTGGGGAAGAAAAGGTGTTGACCTAAGTAACTCTGGAAACAAGTGGAGGCTATAAAGTAAAAGCCAGAATAAATCTACATAAGCACAGTACTCTAGTCGATAATGCTGTTACAGATTAACAATTCTGATACTGCTACACATGAATACTAAAATTAAGCAATTAAGGAAAGAGATAGCAGATGGTGGAAGCCAGATTTCTCATTGTTAAAGTAGAAGCTTACACGTAAGCAAGGGGAGGGGGCTAGAAGGATCCAAACGGTAAAGAACCAGGGTTGGAGACATAAGTATGAACTGATGTTAGTTTAACATGACACAGATGGCTACATATAGAAAGAGTTATATTTCTTGACATTTCCATAATTCCATATTTGTATATAAATTTGTGGGTATTTATAGACATGCCTATATGCCCAGGTTAATACACACCCATATATTTCCTTGCTTGGCCAGCTGAGAGAGCCAAGAAATAACATCAGCCCCACACCAAAGAGCATGTCTAGTGCTCTTAGTTCTTAGTTTTAATACTATTCCCCAGTAAAGGGAATCAGGGCTCCTTAGAGGAATGAGATGGTACAGGAAATATACAAAATAAGCATGTAGTACCTCGTACTTCCAGAAAGTAAGAAATTTCTCAAAAAAAAGGAAAAAAACATAGACAATGATTGAGGGATATGTCAAAGTGATGTATTTTAAATTTTAAAATATTATATTGCTATCACCTCATAATTAAAATATGAAGATAAACAATAAGTAATCAATTTTTAAATAAATAATATCTTGATTTCTGTGTAATGCTAGTTTCTGACTTTTGTCAAGGATTTCATTGGCATTATTTATTAATTTTAATGACCCCCTTTAAGGAAGACGGAAATGCTATCATCTCTGAAATCAAGATATTGATAGAGTGATTCAGTTTTCTGGAACATAGGACTAATAGCCAGATTTTACAAGTACCAATTGTTTGACATTGTAATGATATTTGAAATTCATAGTCATTACCTTTCAATTCTATTCCCATCAAACTTTGTGTTCTTAGAAAACACAGAAAGAGAGGCACTCTCCTACTCAATGCAAAATAGTTTTCAAATTTATGCAAGTTTAGAACAACTGGTTAAGGTTCCTTTAGTTAAAAGAAGAAAGGAAGGAGAACTTGGATATATTCCAAAATGTTTTAAAAGAAAACAAAAGCCAATTCTTTAGCAAATAGTGAATAAGGGATGTGTGCTACAATGTCTTTATTTTCAATTATCAGAAATTATACAGGCTGGACCAATTTCACCAACAGATTTAAGGACTGGAAATGGGAAAATCTTTCTACTAAAGATCTCTCCTTAGCTCACTGATACAAAATATAATAGAGGATTACATTATCTGGTGGCCTGAGGTATCTTAAATAGCTAAGTGGGATCATTAGACATTTCCTCAATGATTTAGGTAATTAAGGCAAAAAATATTTTTGCCCAAATAATCTGTAAGTGTGATCATAACTCTCATTAAGATTTTCACAGCTATACAATTCATAAAAGATCCTACTCAGACATTTTTTTTTTGCCCAGCACATTTAGATAAGATTATTTAAGCATCTTCCTTTCTAAATCCTAATCCTCTATTCATTTCCACGCCTCTTTCTACTTCATAGCTTTCTCTTTGTTTTATTTGACACCAACTTACCCAACAAGCCAGACTTCAGAGCTCCTCCAACCCTGGATGCCACAGGATTTCACACGTTTTAAAAATGACTCTCCCTCCTATTGGTATTTCTACCATGAAGGACATACCACCACATGCAGTTACAGAAACCTAATATGAAATGACTACAAGTATCTACTCAGCTCTGGAAACACTCCAGGAACAAACTCTAATTCAGTCACATTGTTGTAGTCCTCATATTTCACCCACCATGATTGCCTACTTCTCTAAGTTTGATACCAGAATACATTCTTTGGTCTACAGTCACAGATTAGGAGACCTCTGTGGGAATCATTGGACAAGGAGTGCCACTCACTTCTCCTTTGCTTCTCAGCTAAATCTCCCTTGGATTGGAAAACCAGGACTCTGACCCCACTAAAGTCTCAGACCTCTTCCTCCTTAGAATTTCACTTGCTCTGCCTCTAGCACACCATAACTGAATTTATGAAATTCCCCATGCAGAGTTACAATCCAAATGAGATATATCCACAAGTCAACTGGGAAGAAAATTGGTCACAAATCTTTGAAGCCCATTCAGCAATGGTTCTCAAAATTTTTAGTTTGTAGCACTTTAGAATCAGAAGTTTTGGCAGTTCAGTGATTTAAAAAGATTAAAAGACTCTACTCAATTCTAACATCTCAGCAATAACACAATCACTCCTATAGCTGGCATCTCTACTCCCTAGGATTTCCTTCCTGGTAATAGGCAGGTGAACATTCTGGCCGACCACACCAGCAAGAAAGATGACAGACACCATACCCAGGATACTCTTGGCAGTATCAGTCAGCCTCTTATGTACTACCTGAACTTTTCCTTCCCCAAAGTACTCACTCTTTATCCTCCGTTTAAAACCTTTCCAAGCTCCCCAGCGATCTCTTCTCCTTCAGTGTGAAGCTCTGAAGACCATATGTTGCTCTGCCTTTAGCTACATTTTTCTGTACTTGCATGTTGCTTTATTTATTACGGGTTGATAAACGGGGTGGAGATGGAGGCTTCCCACCACCAGGTGGCAGGGCAGTGATGTCAGCACAGTTTAGTTTTAGACAGTTTACTTTGCTCCACTTGGAAGAATCCCAAATGTTTTTTTGACTCACCTAAATTCTATGATCACAGGAATGTCAACTCTAGAGTTCTTCCCTTTGTCTCCTGTATCTTTATATACTTTATTGACCAAGACATGGTCTCTTAAATCCACTAATGAGATGCCTTCCGTTCTATTGTATTTCCATTATATGCTGATTATTTCCAAGTATAAATAACAAACCTCTTGGATAAATATGTTTTATTTGTTTATTACTCTCACAACAGATTTACTTTCTAATTATAACTGTCATATAATGTCACATGGATCTTTAACCATCTTCAATTAGTTATCTCACTATTCAGTTGTCATTTGAGGGGACTATTTTGTACCCTGACCACACTTGCTTAGATACTCAAGAGGGAAAATTCTCACACATCACAGTAAACTCACTATCTTTATCAGGTAGTATTTGGTCTTAAAATATGCTTTTAACTTCTTATTTGCATAATAGCTTTTAACCCGTTCTAGAGGGTCTCAAGAAACCCACTCAATCGATTTTACATCTGACATATAATATTCACAGTAACTGTTAACAAAAAAAATTTTTTGCTATTGATGGAAAAATTAAAGAATTCACTATCACCTGTTACGAACAACTGACGTAGAGTTTATTAACTAGGTATCAATAAAAGCTTATACAATTTATTCACAGTAAAGCACTAACAAGTAATGCCTTTCTCCTCTTATCTAATCCTTCTCACCACTCTAGGAGTGTTTAGTTACTACTTCAAACATATATAGATTAAGTTCAGATATACATTTTTTTTTTTTTTTTTGCGGTACGCGGGCCTCTCACTGCCGTGGCCTCTTCCGCCGCGGAGCACAGGCTCCGGGCGCGCAGGCCCAGCGGCCATGGCTCACGGGCCCAGCCGCTCCACGGCATGTGGGATCTTCCCGGACCGGGGCACGAACCCGCGTCCCCTGCATCGGCAGGCGGACCCCCAACCACTGCGCCACCAGGGAAGCCCCAGATACACATTTTGAACAGGGCTTCTTCTAAACGAAATCACTTCTTCTGAATGAATATATGTATTTCTGGTATATCCATTCCAAAGTAATACCATAGGGATCTTCCTTTATAGCCTCTAATCCATAATTTTATCACCCTTCTTCTACAGTGAGAACTCTGATTCCTAACAATATCAACATTTATTCATTTACTCAATTTATAATAAACAAAATAATTTTGGAACTACTACAGTACCACCATCATAACGAATCTACTAAGTAAAATGTAAGGTTTTCCTGTAGCTGTTTGCCCTTATAATATGGCCCCTTTTAATATAGTCCTTATAAGATGTTGCAGATCACTCCATTTTCTCAGTTCTTTCCAAACAAGGTCCTCTCAAATTATAACAATATTTATACAATCTCATATTCCAAGGGATTTATACATATGACCATATTAGGTATGTATCTGACAATGGCCCCTAGAACATATGTCTTCATGGTTATTCACAAATTCATGTTGACAGGTATAGGGGAGAGCCTCATTCATCTTCTTTATCAAGTTTGTGCCTCGGGAACCAGGGTAATGAACCACCAGAACCTAAAACTGCAATCTCTTTGCTTACACCTCACTGGGGTTTATTCAGGCCCATCGGGATAAAGGTCAGGCTTATTGGTAATTCAGTTGGATATTCTGTGATTTGGCTATTAAATAATTGGAAGCTAAATGACCCTGAAGCAAATTTTTATAAAACATGTCCAAGCAGACTGCTGAGAGTCACACAAAGAAGCAAATCATATGTCATGTCCAAGGTCAAGTGCAAGAAAAGGAACAGGGCATAAAGCCAAAAGTTCGGGAATCAGATAAGTGCAAAACTGAGCAAGATGCAGAAAAGGAGCAAAAGTTCAGACTTGTGCTGTGTATTGGGTACATGGTGTATGGATGCATCACCCAAGCTAAAGGCGCAGCATGGGAATAATTGTTCATTTCTCCAGACATTGGCGACGTTTCTATGAACATCACACAAACAATGTTATGATTCTCAAAGAACCTACCTACAGAAAAAAAAGAATCAAGAACATACACAACATAGGAAAAATTACAAGGTCCAGTTTTCTAATATTATAGGTTATCTTTGATTTCTGAATAGAAGTTATTATACACACACACTTCAGTCAAGGTCTTGCTTTAATAAAAAAAAGGAGGCTGCCAGAGATGTGGAGAGTGAACGTGAGGACATGGGGAGGGAGAGGGGTGGGCTGGGACAAGGTGAGAGAGTGGTATGGACATATATATACATATATACATATGCCAAATATAGAATGGATGGCTGGTAGAAAGCAGCTGCATAGCACAGGAAGATCAGCTCGGTGCTTTGTGACCACCTAGAGGGGTGGGAGGGAGGCTCAAGAGGGAGGGGATATGGGGATATATGTATACGTATAGCTGATTCACTTTTTTATACAGCAGAAGCTAATGCACCATTGTAGAGCAATTATACTCCAATAAAGGTGTTGGAGAAAAAAAAAAGGAGGCTGCCAGGAGATGATCTGTCTTTTCAGCTTTATTATTAGTGTAAGCTTATTTTTTGACCATTGGTGTAAACCTTTAGCTATTTTTATGTTTGTTACATACCTAGTATTAATATTTCCACTGCTGAAAATGACAGAGGCTCTACTCCTGAAAGCTACTTGATAGTTTTAACTTCCAATTCCAAATTCAACTGAGAAATGAAAATCCATTGAACATTTTAGAGAAAATAATTTTTTGCTTTTTAAAAAATATGTTCTTATAGATAACCAGCAAATATTGATAGAAGTTTCTTATACAATCTGTTGCTCGTCACATTCCTTTAACAGAACACTGGCATGCTCTATTTTCTGTATTAATTTTTCTAAAGTAAATGGAATTTTATGTAAGTGAAGAATCAAATTAATAGCTTTGTTATGTTATCTAATTAGTATAATTTAGAGGAAATGGAGTATGCATGACCCAAGGTGCAAATCTTGAGGCAGAAAATTTTTGCCTGAAATTAGCATTTAAGTAAGGATAGAAAGATAATAAGACAAAGACTCATTATGTACATCTAATAGTTTTGCAGTTTCATTCTTTTTATCATTTAAGTAACTCTGACTTCCTTTGGTCGTCACTTTTTTCTGTTTTCCAACTAAATAAATATTGATTAAAAAGTATTCTGCCTCATACTTCTGTGGCTGCTTTTGTAATTCCAAATGAAGCCTTCTTCTACAAAATTTAATCAATATCTTTACCAAAAAAATAGAAATTTGGGTAATATCCTTTTCCTTCTGATTTCAAATTAATCAATTTTAACAGCATGCACTTAGTTCAAAGTCAGGAAATTCCAATGACTACTGTGCAGTTTCCAGAATCAGGCAGTTGAATGCTACTCAGTTGGAATGGGAAAAGGCAAAAAATGCTGGCTATCCCATTGGCCTGCTGGCATAACTGAGGAAAGGAATAGTCTAGCTGCTCCAAGGTAGCTCAGGATACATGTCACAATTTTAGAACTCATGAATGAAGAAGTACCAGGTTATGGGCTGGACCCAACTTTAGGCCCAACGTATCCAGTTTTCAAGGTAATAATACTGCGCTGGGTACTGCCAAGGAATCCCAGACCATATATAGTCCTATGTCTCAGTAATAATGAACTTCTAAGACCCGGATGGTAAATACGTGTAAATTTGCATGTGAACTCTGATTGATGGCTTCCTAGAGTAACTTCTTTAGAACATTCTAAGGCCACTTAGAGGAACAATGCCAAGATAGATTAGCAATGTTTATGACGGATTCAGAAAGGAGGAAATAGCAACTTAAATATCCCATATTTTCTGATCCTGATCCATAGATTTCAGGGCAAAAATAGTTGAAATACCTAGCTCAGAAGTTCAAGTAAAATATAAAATGCGATAAGAATAGTTTATCTCTACCAATCTGCACTCCCTCTCCCTAAGAGAGGAACTTCCCAATCTCTATCAATGTTTCCTTTTACGTGTTTCTCCCTCTCCTCATGTATTTCCTAATTCCTCCTTTTCTCTACCATAAAATAGAATTATGAACTTATTTAATAAAACAAATTTTCTTTCTTCTAAAAATGTCATATAACGAACTTTTATATAGTGTACTCTCCCAACTACAAAAAAAAGTTTCCAATCAAATTTAATATGTTTTTACTTGTGTGTGACAAATGTTATTACTTTCAGTAGACAAATTCACCTTTAAGAGAAAAAAGAGGGACTTCCCTGGTGGCACAGTGGTTAAGAATCCCCCTGTCAATGCAGGGGACATAGGTTCGGCCCCTGGTCCGGGAAGATCCCACATGCCACGTAGTAGCTAAGCCCTTGAGCCACAACTACTGAGCCCGCATGATACCACTACTGAAGTCCACGCCCCTAAAGCCCGTGCTCTGAAACCAGAGAAGCCACTGCAATAAGAAGCCCGCTCGCTGCAACTAGAGAAAGACTGCAGGCAGCAACAATGCAGCCAAAAATTAATTAATTAATTAATTGATTGATTGATTTTTAAAAAGAGAGAGAAAAAAGAATACAAAGCATTCCATTTCCTGTTGAAGGGTCATAGATTAGAAGTCACCTGATCCACATGGACACAGGTGTGTAGGCTGGACACTGCCTTGGAGTCTGTCTGCCCAGCAACCAGTGCTCTGCTTCCTTCACCCCAGCTCATCCCCAATTCTGATAATAGCATCTTGATTTTTCCTTGAAGACCACAGTCCACCATGCTCAGTCCAAGATGCAGAGGTTCCTTGTACCACATTCACATCTGAGAATGGCACAAGGGAAAATAATGGTTGACTTCCAAAAATTCTCTGCAAGTTCAGCCATAATGAGGTAGTAGGTATCAGATTTACCCTCCTGCAGTCAATAACAATAAAGCAGGACAAATATACGCAGTAAAAGTTTTCAAACATTAAACAAAAGAAAGCATGGATCTGTGATCCTAGACACAAGGAAAACACATAAGGCAAGTTCTACTTTCACCCTGGCTTTTGTTGTCGGTACACTTTCAAACTGACTTACAGGGAAGTAGAGCTTATTATCCACTTTACTGGGTATAGAAAATAAATATTAGAGTTAGGGGTTGCTGAGACAGTATGTAGTTGCTCAACTGAGTGCCAGAGAGGAGAGAGCTATGTAGAGAAATAAATATATAAATCTATGTACAAGTTCTCTTGACTTTTTGTCTAGATCCTTAGCTGTGTATCTGCAAGCCTGGCAGAGGTCAATTGCTGGGAGTCTGTAAGCTGAGTGGGAAATCCAGAGATCACACAATGCTGGGACTCTGACCTGTATATCTTACACAACTCTCTAAGTATTCAACATCCTTTCAACGGTTTCCCTGTGTGACCTCAGAAAGGCCACAACTTAGGAGTAAGGCATATCTAGCCATGCTGTAGTAGCTATTATGGACCTTGCAAAGAATGCTAAAACGAATACCTCAAAAGAAACGAACTGAATCATATGTAGATTAATTTCCTACCAAAACAAAAATCAACACTTTATAAAGAAAGATAACATAAGTTAGACTCTCAACATGACATCAACAATGTCCAGCATACAGGCTTCCGGGAAGATGGCGGAAGAGTAAGACGCGGAGATCACCTTCCTCCCCACAGATACACCAGAAATACATCTACACGTGGAACAATTCCTATAGAACACCTACTGAACACTGGCAGAAAACCTCAGACGTCCCAAAGGCAAGAAACCCCACACGTACCTGGGTAGGGCAAAAGAATAAACAGAGACAAAAGAATAGGGACGGTACCTGCACCAGTGAGAAGGAGCCATGAAGGAGGAAAGATCTCCACACACTAGAAGCCCCTTCGTGGGCGGAGACTGCGCGTGGCGAAGAGGGGAAGCTTTGGAGCCTCGGAGGAGAGCACAGCAACAGGGGTGCGGAGGGCAAAGCGGGGAGATTCCCGCACAGAGGATCAGGGCCGACCTGCACTCACCAGGCTGAGAGGCTTGTCTGCTCCCCCGCCGGGGCGGGCGGGGCTGCGAGCTGAGGCTCGGGCTTCGGTCGGAGCTCCGGGAGAGGACTGGGGTTGGCGGCGTGAACACAGCCTGAAGGGGGTTGGTGCACCACGTCTAGCCGGGACGGAGTCCGGGAAAAAGCTGGACCTGCCAAAGAGGCAAGAGACTTTTTCTTCCCTCTTTGTTTCCTGGTGCGCGAGGAGAGGGGATTAAGAGCGCTGCTTAAAGGAGCTCCAGAGATGGGCGTGAGCCGCGGCTAAAAGCGCGGACACCAGAGACAGGCATGAGACGCTAAGGCTGCTGTAATGAAGCAACTGACAAAGGATTAATTTCCAAAATTTATAAGCAGTTCATGCAGCTCAATAACAAAAACACAAAGAACCCAATTCAAAAATGGGTAGAAGACCTAAATAGACATTTCTCCAAAGAAGATATACAGACTGCCAACAAACACATGAAAGAATGCTCAACATCATTAATCATTAGAGAAATGCAAATCAAAACTACAATGAGATATCATCTCACACCAGTCAGAATGGCCATCATCAAAAAATCTAGAAACAATAAATGCTGGAGAGGGTGTGGAGAAAAGGGAACACTCTTGCACTGCTGGTGGGAATGTGAATTGGTACAGCCACTATGGAGAACAGTATGGAGGTTCCTTAAAAAACTACAAATAGAACTACCATATGACCCAGCAATCCCACTACTGGGCATATACCCTGAGAAAACCATAATTCAAAAAGAGTCATGTACCAAAATGTTCATTGCAGCTCTATTTACAATAGCCCGGAGATGGAAACAACCTAAGTGTCCATCATCGGATGAATGGATAAAGAAGACGTGGCACATATATACGATGGAATATTAGTCAGCCATAAAAAGAAATGAAATTGAGCTATTTGTAATGAGGTGGATAGACCTAGAGTCTGTCATACAGAGTGAAGTAAGTCAGAAAGAGAAAGACAAATACCGTATGCTAACACATATATATGGAATTTAAGAAAAAAAAATGTCATGAAGAACCTAGGGGTAAGCCAGGAATAAAGCCACAGACCTACTAGAGAGTGGACTTGAGGATATGGGGAGGGGGAAGCGAAAGTTGTGACAAAGCGAGAGAGAGGCATGGACATATATACACTACCAAACGTAAGGTAGATAGCTAGTGGGAAGCAGCCGCATAGCACAGGGAGATCACCTCGGTGCTTTGTGACTGCCTGGAGGGGTGGGATAGGGAGGGTGGGAGACGCCAGAGGGAAGAAATATGGGAACATATGTATATGTATAACTGATTCACTTTGTTATAAAGCAGAAACTAACACACCATTGTAAAGCAATTATACTCCAATAAAGATGTAAAAACAAAACAAAACAAATACTGAAAAAAAAATACAATGTCCAGAATACAGTAAAAAAATTACTAGATATATAAAGCAAAAGGAAAGTATGACTTTTAACCAGGAGGGAAAAAACAGTAGAAATGGTCCCAGATATAACAAAGACATTGAAATTAACAGGAAAGAAATTTAAAATATCTATGATAATCCCACTACATCACAAGAATTTTTGAATGCTTGTCACTTTGTCTATCTTAGAGTAGAAAAGAAGTTCATCTCCTAATTTTCCAGATGTGAAAACAAGTGTTGTAATTTAATGTCATCACTGTCAATTGCCCTAGGTATAAAAGGAGGAGGCAGGTTTCCTTAGAAAAGAAGAACTAGGAATCAAATCATATTCATGAATCTTGACTATAGATAAACCTCATTCGTCTGCTTTATACTAATATGGTGATGTTGGAGGCCACAGGTTGGGGATAGAGCGTGGGTGTTGGCAGGCAGTGTTATTCAAAGCAGAACTTGAGAGAATATGATGATGCATGCATGCATCTTCCTTCTACTGCTGAAGTAGCAAGAGGACAGAAGCTTCTCCTCAATCTTGCAAATTACATACAGGTGCTTCTCCTTGACAGAATCTAACTCAGAACCTTTCCAGCTTGGATTCTGTGAAATTTAGTTTCCAGGCTTCCAATTTTCATAATATAGGGAATATCCTAGAAGAAAAAGAATGGAACCGAGTTGCCAGTGGGCCATGAGAAACACCTCCCATCATACCTGTTGGGCAATTCTTATAATAATGCCTTTATTTTCAAAATATTTTCACACACATTTTATTTCTTTCTTTCTTCCTTCCTTCCTTCCTTCCTTCTTTCCTTCCAGCCTCACCAGGTCTTAGTTGCAGCACGCTGGATCGTTTTTAGTTGCGACATGCAGATTCTTAGTTGTGGCATGCATGCCAGATCTAGTTCCCTGACCAGGGATCGAACCTGTGCCCCCTGCATTGGGAGCACAGAGTCTTACCCGTTGGACCACCAGGGAAGTCCTCACACACATTTTCTTATTTGAGCTTCACAATAACATTATGTGCTGATATTATTACCCTCATTTTACAATGGAAAGAATTGACAGGCAGAGTAGTAGTGGATTTTCCTTTCTCTATTCATTCTACAATACACTAGTTGCCCAAAAGACATTGAGCTGTATTCCAGCAGATGCATTGTAAGCAAGGAAATTATTTGACCCCAAGATAGAAGTTTAAGTTCCACACCAAATGGTGTCTAATAGTAAAGGTTGCTAAGAATGGTCCCCAACTGAACTTACAGACTTACTTCCTTAAATCGTCCTTGTTTATATCGTCCTTGTTTATATTGTCTTTAAATGTGATGATGATTAATATTAATATTTCTAACTCTATTAATGAAGAATAATTGTGTATTCTTCTCTATAAGAAGAATTTAAAAGTTATACAGTCATATTTTAACCACCTTCTGGTAATCTTCATTTGTAAGATCAAGTTGAGCAGAATGAAGATATTTCTTGAACTTTTAATCAACAAACCTAAGTACATAAAGTAGCAATCAGAAATGTCACAATTGTTATTAACATATGTTCAAAAATGTTCTTTGTTTATTTTGGGACATTGAGAAAACAATGAGAACTAATCAGTGGAACCTACAAATCACTCACCATGGAGTTCCATGGTGATCTATATGATCCATATATTCTATCACCAACAATCCCAGCAATATAAATTTCAACTTACTCTTTTAATAATTTAACTAATTTCTATTTATCAATACACTAATACATTGAAACCATAGCTTTTCTAAATTTTCTAGCAGAAAACAGTTGATACATAGATATTTCTATGTGATTATATAAATGCCACTATAATAAAAAAGATTTAGATTTTAATAAAATAGGTAGCAGTAAAGATAATACTACTTGTAGTTTACTTCTGGTAACAAGTTAGCAACTACTCAGTCAGTGGAAATTACTGTAGACGTAAAAGCTGTCATGAAAATTTTATGTTAAAAAGAGGAAGGATTGTATCTGATTAGTTCATTGACTGAAAAAAAAAGAACATTTTTGTGATCTAGACACGTAACTAAAAGTGACTCATCGTATTTCTCTTCCTCCTCCTTGTCCCTCTTCACTCAATCCTCTTCTTCCTCTACCCCCTCCTCCGGTTCCCCTCTTCCATTTTCTCCTCCTCCTACTTCTCCTCTATCTCCCTTACTCCTCCTCTTCTCAGATCCAAAGGTTTTCTACCAAGTAAAATGAGCTACACGGTAGAATGACTCTCGTCACTGGAAAGTGAGTCAGCAGAACAATGACATAAAAGTTGTGCTCCTTCAAATAACTTCTTAAAAACTTGTTTTTAAAAACACTGATGGAGTGCCTTGAACGCATCAAACACCGCCCTAGATATCTGAGAAACTTTTCACTCTGCCAAATTGCACATGATGTAGTTAGCTAAATCAACATTCCAACCCAGCTCAGCCCGAAGCAGAGCGTGCTGCTTCTGTTTTCTCATCATGAAGACTTGTCTACGCACTGGTCTACGTAGTGATGCCTTTGAATTAATTCCCCTTCAAGCGAATTAAAGAGACAACCTCAGCTTGCCTTCAGATAACCTTATCAGCTTTATTTCTATATCTACTGCTTCTTTTGACAGTATCACATCCTCACTATTTACGACCTCTCTTCCCAAAGCAGAGAGGGGAAAATTACTGCCGTGTGGGCACCTCCTCACCCCATTTATGAATCTTTTTATCTAATTGGTAAAATGTTTCCAGGCTACTTTAAAAGGAAAGAGAACTCTCTCCCTCCTCCCAGTATTTTACCTTCAGAAGAACTAGATAGAAGAGGAGGATGCATGTGGAAAAAAGCATAAGAGGACAGGAAGCATCTCAAATTGTAGTCACAGTGATTCCTTATTAAGCAGCTAAGATAGCCTAGCAACTCTAAAACGTTCCTATGGTACAAAAAAATTATAACTTGCTCAGAAATCTAAATAGACATCTTAACAATATATATTTGAAGAGGTTTGTCATAATAAAACTTCTCATATATATTTAGCACTATCTCCTAAGAATTTTTACAACTATTACATTAATTGAGTCTTACACCAAGCCTGTAAAAAAGTCTGAACAGATTCTTTCTTTTTCTTTTTTTATTTATAAAAATCCTACATACATTTTTATTGTTAAAAGTTCAAATAATAAAGTACATAGAGAAAAATGTGATGGACCCCCTTGATAAAGCCCAGTATCCTTTCAACCATTTCCCTATGCATTTGTGCACAGGCACATGCAAACAGAGTTTGGGGTGGCAGATATTCATAAGTGGGATATTATACATACTATTTTGTGAAATGCTTTTCACACTTAACAGCATAGCCTGGAGGTGTTTTTATGACAGTACCAAAAATCTTCCCAATTCTTTTAACTGACCACATAGCAATCCATAATATGAAAGTACCATAAGTTATTAATTCAGTCCCCTAGATGTATATCAGATTTTATTAATTAGATAGGCTAAGAGCTATAACAAACAACACTGAAACTTCAACAGTTTAACTTACTAAAGGTTATGGCTGAACTCAGGTCACAGTCCAATGGATCAGTAAGGGATGTTCTCTTTCACATGGTCCTACAAGAATCAGGTTCCTTTCTTCTTCAAGGTCACCCAGGAGACAGGAGGAAGAGAAAGTGTGAAGGCACAACACTCTTCACAGCCATGGATAGAAGTGCTTTATTTCTCCTACTCATGTTCTACTGGCAAGAACTAGTCATGTAGTCCACCAAGAAGGCTGGAAACTTTGTTTGAATTTGTGAGCAGGAAGTGGAAGAAGCATCTAGCCAGTCTCTCCCAAGTAGATTAATTTCATTTTTTTTGCTATTAAAAACAATGCTATAATAAACACCTTCTACATACATCTTTGCACACTTATGTCAGTGTTTCTGTAGGATAGATATCTAGACCAGGAATTGCTAGGCAAGAAGATATGTAAAAGATATTTTCTAAAATTCTGTTTTAAAAATGACTTAAGATAAGAGATGACACCATAAAACTCCTAGAAGAGAACATAGGCAAAACAATCTCTGACATAAATCATAGCAATGTTTTCTTAGGTCAGTCTCCCAAGGCAATAGGAAAAAAAGTAAAAGTAAACAAATGGGATCTAATCAAACTCATAAGTTTTTACACAGCCAAGGGAACCATAAACAAACAAAAAGACAACCTACAGACTGGGAAAAAATATTTGCAAACGATGTGAACCACATGGGCTTAATTTCCAAAATATGCAAACAGTTCATATGACTCAATAACCAAAAAACAAACAACCCAATCAAAAACCGGGCAAAAGACCTAAATAGACATTTCTCCAAAGAAGATATACAGATGGCTGACACCCAACATCGTTAATTATTAGAGTAATGCAAATCAAAACTACAATGAGGTATCACCTTACACCAGTCAGCATGGCCATCATAAAAAGTCTACAAATAATAAATGCTGGAGAGGGTGTGGAGAAAAGGGAACCTTCCCACACTATTGGTGGGAATGAAAATTGGTACATCCACCATGGAAAACAGTATGGAGGTTCCTTAAAAAACTAAAAATAGAGTTACCATATGATCCAGCAACCTCACTCCTGGGCATATATCTGGAAAGGATGAAAATTCTAATTTGAAAGGATACACGCACCCCAATGTGCAAAGCAGCACTATTTACAATAGCCAACACATGGAAGCAACCTAAATATCCATCGACAGATGAATGGACAAAGAAGGTATAATATATAGATATATAGATATATGTATATATGTACATATATGTATACATATATATATAATGGAATATCACTCAGCCATAAAAAAGAATGAAATAATGCCATTTGCAGCAACATGGATGGACCTAGAGATTATCATACTAAGTTAAGTAAGTCAGAGAAAGACAAATATCACAAAACATCACTTATATGTGGAATCTAAGGAAATGACACAAATGAACTTATTTTCAAAACAGAAATAGACTCACAGACATAGAAAACACACTTATAGTTACCAAAGGGGAAAAGAGGGGAGGGATAAATTAGGAGTTTGGGATTAGCAGATACAAATTATAATATATAAAATAGATAAACAACAAGGTGCTACTGTATAACGGAACTATATTCGATCTCTTGTAATAAACCATAATGTAAAAGAATATGAAAAAGAATATTTATATGTATATAGATAGATATATATCAAACATATATATATATATAAAACTGAATAACTTTGTTGTACACCAGAAGCTAACACAACATTGTAAAACAACTACAATAAAAAAAATTTAATAAAAATTTTAAAAATAAAATTCTGTTTAAGAATATTTTATCGCTACGCTTCTAAAGTAAAATATAATATTTGATTGTATTAAAACAGTCTTCTAGAATGCATTAAGTACACTCTAAGGAGCTGACATCAAAGAATTACCCGATCTCATCTTTATCATTAAAGACCTTTTTCTCTACTATACCTAGTAAGAGCCTTCCACTTCTCCTAGACTCTTTACTTCTGAAACACATCATGACTATTCATCTCAAATCCTGGATTGCAATTTACTATCTCTGTGTTCTTGGGAATGTCATTTTGACCACTCTGATACTTAGTTTCATCCTTTTGAAAAGAGGTATCATTATAAACCTCCCATTTCTTGAAATAATTAAATAAAGGAAAATGGCACATGTGAAATGCCTCGACATAATAAACACTCAATGAGTGTTTCTACCCTTTTTTTCTCTGTCTCAGGCCATAATAATTGTTCCTATCCCTGAATTCCTATAGCACTTGTTTACATTACTTTTCTGTTACCTACCATATATGACCTTCCATCATTATTTATCTTTTCATGTGATATCTTATCTCCCCCATCATGATTATAAGCAAATAGAGAGGCATGCCATATTTTTTGGGTCCCCATTCCTTTGCACAGTGCCTTTTGGTGCAGCCCTCAGTAAATGTTTGTGATGATGCCAATTAAGTTGAGCATGCCAGTGGAAGAGAGAAAGCAAAACAAAAGAGAAATCCACCCCAGTTATTCAATTTTAGGGAAAAAACTTGAAAAATCTGTAGAGATTAGTTAGGGGGATATTGAATGATAGCATTTAAAAATTCAACAACCCACAGGAAGCTGGAAAGCATTTGTGAACACTTCATTGAAAACCCAAGATAAATGTACGTCAAATCTTAAAATGCCAAGCTTCGTGTGTGTGTGTGTGTGTGTGTGTGTGTGTGTGTGTGTGTGTGTGTGTCCATCTCTAGGCAAGGTTAAAGGACTGTGGAAGCAGATTGTTCCATTTAATAGAGCTATTTGAGAAAGGATTATTTTAAAAGAAAGAATGAAGGAAGAGAAGTAAGGCAGGAAGGAAGGATGGAGAGAGAAAGAGAGAGGAAAGAGGAAAGAAAGGAATCTTTCAAAGACTAGAAAAGTGGTTCATTATTTACAAAAGAGAAACAGACTCACATACATAGAAAACAAACTTACGGTTACCAAAGGGGAAAGGTGAGGGGAGGGATAAATTGGGAGTTTGGAATTGACATATATAAATTACCATGTGTAAAATAGATAACCAACAAGAACCTACTGTATAGCACAGGGAACTCTGCTCAGTATTCTGTAATAACGTAAATGGGAAAAGAATTTGAAAAATAATAGATACATATGTATATATAACTGAATTTGCTGGACACCTGAAACTAACACAACATTGTTAATCAACTATGGTCCAATATAAAATAAAAAGAATTTTTTTTTTAAGTGGTTCAGCTGAAGAGAGAAGGGAAACTCAGGAAGGATGCCAGGCCAGGAACAAACTGGAAATGAGACAGATCAAAAGAGAATTACGTGGAACTTTTGAAGAACATCCAAAACCATGAGCAGAACGGAAAACAAATTGAAGAACTGGTAACACAGGCTCTGGTTCCATAGGAACAAAGAACTGGTACTGAGTAGCTTCAGCCGCTCTAGACAGAAATATATCCAGACTCCATTTAGTCTCTGTCCTGCCCGATTCACCAGTAATGTTATCTGACAGCCCCATTCAAGATGGAAATTTGTCCCCCTGCAAGCATTCCTAATCCTTCTTGTGTGGAGTTTCTTCTTTTCTTTTCCCTAGATAAGTATTTTCTTCTTACATTTCCATAAGCTGTAACTTTAGTACACTTTTAATATTTAACTGAAAAAATAGAAACTTTTAGTCTTCTCATTACTTCATAATATGCTTTTAAATTAGTCCTTGACTAAGATAAAAATATCTTTTGCATGTATCCAAAAATAAATAAAGCCATTTCACTCTTGCTTTATTGCTCTTTCAAAGCCAGTACAAGTGATAAGGTTTGACAGTGTTATAGCAATGAAAAGAGCATAAATATTTTAATATATGTAAGCTGCTCTTTGACAACCATGAATACAGAAATGCTGTCTATTTGCTTTTTTAAATAGTAATTGCTAGCCTATGTTTCTGTTCCCAGAGAAACAAAGATCACTTTAGTGTTTCTATATTCACTGTGAACACAAATGTAGGCTTCCTAAATGTGTTAATGAGGAGCCTCTCAGTGATCTCTCTGCCTAGGTGTTTTATCATACCTGTTTCCTGACCTGCTCAGCCTCATCTGCATTGGCATCCCACCTCCCCTACCACTGAGCCATGGCTTCATCACTAACAGACTCCTCATTTACATATTATTTGCATATTTGAAATTTCTTCACATAATTCTAATAACCGTGCATCCTTCTGGGCATATGTAACATAATGATCCTGCCAGTCTTCTGAAGATGTCAGGTGAGACTCATTGCTACAATTTTATTAATTTAGTTAACAAATATTAATGGAGGGCCTGCTTGGCCCCTGGTATTGCTCTAGGTGCTGAGGGTGCAACATGGAATATGATACAGTTTCCACATTCCAAGAGCTTATAGTGAAATAAAGGGGAGCAGGCATGAAAAGAGGCAATTAAAATATAGTGAATAGGATTTCTAATAAATGGTCTTTCTTTATTGCTTCCATAGTATAAAGTGGTTGAGCAAACCCTCAAGGGGTCAGCAAGGCCATATCCCCTCCAAAGGCTCTAGGAGAGAATCCCTTCTTTGTTTCTTTCAGATTCTGGTGGCTGTCAGCATTCCTTGGTGTTCCTTGTCCTGTGGCTCCATTACTTCCTATTCTGACTCCATCCTCACATCAGTGTCTCCTCTGTGTATCTCTCTAATCTGCCTCTCTCATATAAGGACACTTGTTTGGCATTTAGGACCTACCTGGATAATCCCAGATGATCTCATCTAAAATCCTTAATTTAGTTACATCTTACCTTTTTCCAAAGTAACATTTACGTGTTCTAGGGATTAGGATATGGACATATCTTTGGGAAACTGTTTTCAATCTACCTTACTTAAGGGACTATCATTAAAAGAGTGGTGTCAAAAAATTAACAACTAAACAAAATGGACAAATTTCTTGAAAGATACAAATTACGAATAAGACACAAGAAAAAATAGACAACATAAATAACCTTACATCAACTAAGGAAATTGCGTTTTTAATTAAAGATCTTTCCACAAAGAACATTTGAGGTCCAAATGGCCTCACTGATAAATTACAGTCAACATCTAATCAGAAATAAGACCAATCTTACACAAATTCTTTCAGAAAATAGAGACTACAGACACACATCCTGTGCAGGAAAGGGCTAATGCAGCAGGCCTGGGTTCTTCAAAACCTGCACATTCTCAAGAGTGTCCTTCCTCTCGTACTGCCCCTTGGCCACCTCCTGGGATATGATCTCTAAGCCCTTGGGATATTCTGACTGATAAGAACGTGTTTATATGCCTGAAGTCTTGGACCACATGATACCAGCTTGATCAGATAGTTCATGTGAATGTGATTTATGATGAACACCTGTTTTTGCTCTGAAGCTCTGCAGTCTCAAACCAATACTCAGGTGAACACCCCTAGTTGGTAACATACATGTTGTCACACATCATTAGGAGAAGAATAAAGGACATCACGTGACTCCACTAAGAGAGGAACCTGGAAGCTTAAGCTTGGTTTCTCCTGAACTTCAACCCATGTACCTTTTCCTTTGCTGAATTTAATGTGTATCCTCTCACTGTAATAAACTGTAATCATGGGTATAATAGTTTCCTGAGTCCTGTGAGCCTTCTAGTGAGTCATCAAGCCTGAAGGTGGTCTTGGGGATCCCCAGGACACTTCCCAACTCATTTAATACTATGAGGTCAGTATTATTTTGATGGCAAAAGCAAAGGAATAACAAGAAAATTATAGACCTATGTTTCTCTTGAATATAGATATAAAATTTCTTTTAGAATATTAACAAAAAGAACCCAGCGATAGAGAAAAAGGATAATACAGCATGAGCAGGTGGGTTTTATTTTAGAAACACAAGGTTGATTTAATATTTATAGATCAATCAATGTAATTCTCCACATTAACATAATAAAAGAGAAAAGCCACAGGATTCATCTCAATAGATGCAGAGAAAGCATCTGACAAAAATTCACCAGGCATTTGTGATGAGTTTTCAACAAATTAAGAATTAAAGGAAACTTCATCAACCTGACAAAGGACATCAATGAAAAACTTATAGCTAAAATCTCACTTAATGGTAAAAACGGAATGCTTTCCCTCTAATTTTGGAGGTAAATCAAGGATGTTCACTTTCACTTCTTTCAACATTGTACTGGAGTTCCTAGCCAGGCAATAAGATGAAAGTAGATGAGCTGAAGGGATAATGACTAAAAGAAACAAGCAAAACCATCTTTATTCATAGGTGACAAGTTAGTCTACGTCGAAAATTCTAAGGAATCTAAAAGAAAACTGTTAGAACTAATAAATATATTTAGTCAGATGGAAGAATAAACAATCAATATGAAAAATTAATTTCAGTATACTAGAACAATCAGAAAGTACAATTTAATTTACAATATCATCCAAAAACATAAAATAATATAAATTTGAAAAATACATGCAAGACCTTTATACTGGAAACTATAAAACACTGCTGAGAAAAATTAAAGAATGTCTCAAATAGATGGATAGATACTCCATATTCATGGATCAGAAGGCCCAATATTGTTAAGATGTCAATTTTCTACAAAATTGTCAATGGCTTCTGTGTAGTAACAGTCAAATCATTCCAGGACACATTTTTGACAAGCCAACTTAAAAATTTATACCAAAAGGCAAAGACCTAAACTAGCCCCACAAAAGGACAAATTTGGAGGGCCTACACTCTCTGATTTCAGGCGAAACTGTAAAGCTATCATAAGCAATAAATTGTGGTACTGGTGCAAGACTAGACATATACAACATTGGAATAAGATAGTGTCCAGAAACATACATACATATAGTCAAGCAATTCTCTACAGCAATCCAAATCTAATTCAAGGGGCATAAAATACTCCTTTGCATAAATAGTGCTGGAACAATTAAATATCCATATTCATACGGACAAAAATCAGCCTCCTCCCTTGTCTCATACCACACAGAAATTAACTGAAAATAGTTTATAGCTTTAAATGTAATAGCACAAAATATAAAACTTCTAGAAGAAAACATAGGAGTAAATCATTGTTACTTTACAGTAGACAGAGATTTCTTAGATAGGTCCCCCAAAATACAAACTAGAAAAGAAAATAATTGATAAACTAGACTTCATGCAATTTAAAACTTTTGCTTTTTCAAAAACGCTTTTAGAAAAGTAGAAAGGCAAGCCACATACAGGGGAAACTATTTGCAAAACATTCATCTGATAAAGGACTCATACTCAGAATATATATGGAACTCACATTAACTGAATAAGAGGAAAACTAACAACCCAACATAAATATGTTAACTAACAATTCACCAAAGAAAATACATGGGTGGCAAAGAAGCACTTGAAAAGATGGTCAATATTATTAATTATCAGTAAAAGCAAATTAGCACCACAGTGAAATACCACTACATCTCTATTAAAATGACTAACATTTAAAAGCCTGACAATACTAAGTGCTGATAACTGCAAAAGACTATGAAGTAGCTTTCGGGGGTGATGAAAATGTTCTGTGTCTTGGCTGTGGCAGTGGTGAGTACATGCATTTATCAAAACACAGTGGACAATACTTTAAATGGCCACATTTTATTATATGCAAACTATACCATAATAAAGTCTATTTATTTTTAAAATTACAGTGAACACTAAATAAAAGTGTTCGTACTACTGTAATGAACGGAATGAACATGCCCATAGTGCTCATTCTATTTTAATAAATGTAATTGCATCATATTCTTCTAAGCTCCTGTCTAAAGTATTTAGAACTTTCTCCAAAACTCCTGCATTTACTTTCCAGCACCCACTGAAAAGATCTATGCTTATTCTTGTTTGTTTTATAGACAGGGGACCAAAGATAACTAGAAGTTGCCCTCAATATCCCTAATATCCAAAAGAGCTAATGCAATAGCAGGTCCAAATTTCTTGATGTATATTTATATAATTCCTCTTTCCCAAGATGAGATGCCTATTTTGATTTGTTTTCCCTTAAGTGCCTTAGTTTGTTTTTCCTTCTTCCGTTTGCACTCATACAGCTCATCCAAATATCTATCTTTCATTAAACTCAGGGATGATTTCATACTCAGGCCAGAAGAAGAAAACAACTGTGTTGTTTATCTGCTCAGACATTATCTTCTCGTGGCACAGAGCTCTTTATGTTAATGAACTTGGGTGTTTGCGCAACTCGGGTCTCTTATTCTTATATTTAAATTTTTTTCCTTTTTTTTTTTATAATACCAATTTACTTCTTTCCCCTCATCTCTCCACAAACTGGGGTAAAAGACTTCCAAACAAAGTATTGCAAAATAGACTCCACAGGAAATGCAGAGACAGTAATTACAGGCCCTCTGATGTTCCTACCTGCTTAAGTAGGTATTTCACACAGATTTGGCACAGTTTCACTTGCAATCGTCTCTATTTTTGTTTTAAAAAAAAAGTTTTATTTGTCGTGTTTTTTTCAGTCATAACACTTTAAAAAATTCTTACATTTCTACCACTTTGGAGGTAGTTTCTTGTCACATTCATTATTAACTTCTTTGAATAAATATTGTTCATAATTTAAATCTGAGGCCCAGGCAGGATATTTTTAAAGTCTATTGCTAACTGACATTCTTCTCCTTTGGGTTCTTGGAAAAGTCTTGGATGTCTGGATTTCAGTCATTAACAAAACTTGTCATGTCACCATTTTTCTTACAGTTGTAAAGTAAGCTCCCTTTTAGACCCCTTTAAATCCACTTCCTACTTCCAATTCTCTCATTGACGCTAATTACCTTGGTCAACTGCAGTCAGTAAAGAAACTCTCCCTGTTGTAGGCTAGTCATATTTTGTCTTTATTTCCTGAAGCTTAGATAAAATATCCCCCCCCGTCACCCCACATATTGACTATGCTCTTGTTCTGATTCCACGTACACAAGCTACAGTCCAGGTTTTCACTTTCCTCAGTACTTAGGAAGGAGGGCTCCCTGAGACCATGGTGACCGTCCCAGTTACTACAACAGGCATACACTCGACCGTAAATTAGTAAGATCACGTTCTGGCTTATCTACCTACATCTGGGGAATTGAGGCAACACGAGTCAGCAATGGAGCAGCTGAATATACTGAAAAATTCCCATTCCTAGAATTGTGAGGTCAAAGATTCATCCCTGGCAGTAGTGAAATGCTGAGAAGCCCTGTCTCTCACCAGCCAGCACTGCCACAAGCACCCACCACCAGCAAAATGGCGCCAGTACCAAGTAAGTGCCAAGCACCACATGAAACTCTATGGTGGGTACAATATGTAGCTCTGCAGGGTTTTCAATCAACTTTCACGGCTCTCCTCCAGTGCCTGGTCTGTGTTGAACGGGATTACAGAAGGGGACGTGTTGTAATATAATTCAAACAGGAGAAAAGAGAGACTCCGTTAGCAGAATAACAGCGCTTAGAAGCACTACCGACAAGCAATCACTTTTGGCAAAGTCAAACTTGATTTGTATAACACATGTTTTCACCACAAGGCTGGACTGATGAGGGCAATTTCCCTCACTGCACATACATGGATTAGAAGCACACCTAGGCAGCCTCACCCAAAAAAAACTGAACAGAATTATTAACTACGTAAGACCTAAGAGAGGGATGAGGAAAACTCCATAATGAGAAGAGCCTCCCAAGCAACATGGAAGCATGGAAGTCACCAATTTGGGGAAAGGACTACTATCTGGAGGCGACTACACAGCCCCTCCTGTTTCTCCCCACCCTTGCTGGGGAGGGGAGATAAAAAGCCTTTCTGGGCTTCCCTGATGGCGCAGTGGTTGAGAGTCCGCCTGCCGATGCAGGGGACACGGGTTCCTGGCCCCGGTCCGGGAAGCCCCCGCATGCCGCGGAGCGGCTGCGCGGGTGAGCCATGGCCGCTGAGCCTGCGCTCCGCAACGGGAGAGGCCACAACAGTGAGAGGCCCGCGGACCGGAAAAAAAAAAAAAAAAAAAAGGCCTTTCCCCCAACTTTCCCACTGGAGTCAACAAACAGTGAGAGCTTCCTGCCTCTCACAGAATGGGACCAGGCTGTATTACCCCACCTTTCTCATGTATGCCACATAATAAAGGGTTTTTAACAGACCAAGAAACAAAAATAAGGCCTACTGTCAGGAAGCTAACACTGTAAAGCCACATGTGCCAAGTTGTATAATGTCACATGTATTTTTAAAATTTATTTAAGACACACCATCAGTTCAACAACGGCTTTACAAGGTGTGTGTATGTGTTCAGTTGTAAGACATACCCTTATTTCAGAAATATTCCCTAGAGGGGTGGTTAAATGCAATATTAACAATGGAAGTGCAAATATTGATGTTGATGGTGCAAATTAAACCTATGTCTAATTTCTACCATTTGTAAAAAATGTAATAAGTAACTAAGTGACAAACTCGATTAATACACATAGGATAAAAACACAATGAGATGAATCTTTTCTTGACCAAGCTAGTGCTTTTAAAAGAATTTCTCAGTGGGGGAAAAAAAGGCCTGAAAAAGAAAAATACCCCATACTTGAGCTGAGGCAGAACTCTGGGGTGTGATGTAGTTAACAGCACCTTCTGGCAAATAGCTGGTATTCGTGATAAAATGCTGGAGCAATTTTCTGATAGATGATAATGAGATTCAAACTCCTTTTGAGAAATTAGAGTCACATCACTCAGCTTACAGTCATCTTGCAATAAGCCTAATGATCTTTAAGTAGACATGCTTTTTTTTTTTTAAGAAAGCTAATTTAACAATGATCACTTAACCACTTATTTCCCCAAAAGATGTCTCTACCAAGAGCAAATCTTTGAATTGTCTTTCTTAGGAGCCTTCTCCCTCTGGCAAGTTTGAAATAAAACTTTGACGCGTGCTTACCATCTGAGAAGTTGTAACACAAGCATTAAATCACAAGTGATAGTGATAAATTAGATACGCCTCTGCTTTCCCCAAGGAAGACCGTGGGCTTTGAGAGGCAATAATGTGACTGAAGGAAAGCCCAGGCCAAAACAAAACGAAAAACAGCAAGGAAAAAGAGAGAGGGAGGGAGGAAGGAAGGAAGGAAAGAAGGAAGGAAGGAAGGGAAAAAGGGAGAAAGGGAGAAAGAAAGACAAAGTTTTGATTCTGAAGGCTGGAAACCAGAGGACAGATTATCCTTCAACTGAGGAAGAAAGAAGCTCAGCTTGAGAGGAAGAAAAACAGTTTGAAACTCAAGACACACAGACTTCTTCTTTCCCCCCTTGGTGTCTATACGTTTGTTCTCTACACAAACCTTTTCGGACAGAACCACAAACCAAAATTTGTATTATACCTCCTTCTTTGATAAAAATGTAGAAAAGAAAAACATAGCTAAACCAATGATCTTCTAATTGGAGAGCCTAAGTAAATGGAATTAAATATTAACTGCTCCTATAAATTAAGACTTTTACATTTCTTTTTTTAATTTGGCAAGTTAGACATTTAGAGAGTGTTCTCCTAAAGAGATTCTTAGTAACTAAAGCAGATTCCAAACTTCTGTGGAAATAATTCTCATCTATGGAAAATATATATTTTTCTAGATGATTACTATTATTTTAAAGTTATGTATTATCTTTCACAAAATGTGTTTTATCATGTTTCTTTCTAACAACAATTATTCTTTAAGGAAGTGATCGGTGTTACACAACCTTGACAAATCAGAAGAATCACCTGGGTAGTTTATTACTGGGAAAATACAGGTTCCCAGGACCCTCCTTTGGAGAGTCTGATTCAGTTGGTCTTGAACGTGGCAAAGGAATCTGCAGTTTTAACAACTATCCTAGGCAATTCTAATGACTAGGCAAGTTTGGGAAGCCCTGAGCTTGATTGTCTGTGTCATAAACTATGTCTCATTTTCACAGGAAGCAGCTGATCCATTAGCTGAAACGTTTCTGTGTACCAGAACAAGTATTGACAAATTGTATTCCTGCTCTTCTGCACAGCCAAACTTTTCAAAAGGGTTGCCTACAAATGTTATCTCTATTTCTTTATTCCCCAGTCTTTTTTTTTCAAAGAAACAAAATATATTAATACATGTTGTGTGAATTTTTTTTCTTTATCCTGTATCTCAATTTATATTGGCTAATCTGGGTCCCTTACCTTTCCACAGAATTTATGGTCAGTTTATCAAAATCCACCAAAAGAAAAAAGAAATGCACTAAATGTAAAGTAAATTTGAGGAGAATCGTCATCTTTTCACTCACCCATACTGAGTTCCAATGCCGTGGTTTGTTCATTAACTCATTGTATGCCCTTCAAGAAAGTTTCAGAATTCTCTCCATAAGAGTTATGCCTGCTTTTGTAGACATATTCCTAAGTAATTTTTAATTTTTATTGCTAACCTGAATGGAATTTCTTGAGTGTGGGTGTGGCTATGAAAGAAACAAAGAACGAAATATACAAACAGAAGATGTATGAAACATTGTAGATGTTGAACACTGTAAAAACAGCAACATAAAAAAACCATCTGCTTCCTTCCCCACAGAAAGTAGGACTACCCAGAATCTCATGTGGAATCTTACCTCCACGATCTTATTCCTCCCTTTCTCTTTCATTGGTATAACCTCTACTGTAAATTTTGTATTAGACATTACAGGGCTTTTCTTTATAATGCTATCACCTATGAATGTATCTATGAACAATACACTGATCAGGGTTTGATGGTTTTCAACTCTATAGATAGAATCATGCCGTATTTATTCTGTATACTTCTTTCAGTCAAAATCACATTTTTCAACTGAGCCATATTGATACATGTGATGGTTATTCAATCACTGTCACTGCTGTGGAGCGCTTTCAATGGTGAACATGCTAAATTTTGTTTATTCTACTGTAGATGGCCATTTTGGTTGTTTTCAGTTTGGGGCTACTACAAAAAATGCTGGTATGAACAATGCTGTATATGTATCTTCAGGCACTGTACTAGTTTTTCTAAAGTCTATGCCTGGGAGTGGAAATGCTGAATCATTGTGTCTACTTTTGTTCAAATGTAAAACCTATTTTCCTAAGCAGTGTACCATTTTACACTCCAACATTGTCTAAGAGTTTCTGTTGTTCCATATTGATGACAACACTTGGCATAAGGCTTTTTCATTTTTGCCCATTTTTGGGGTATGGAATGGTATCTGATTGTGGTCTTCATTTGTATTTCTCTAATTCTAATAAGTTAAGCACCTTTTTATAAGCCTATTGGCCATTTGGATCTCCTCTTTTGTGAAATGCCTGTTTAAATCTTTTGCCTATTTTTTGATTGGATATCTCTCTTTTATGTTGATTTCTAGAAGATCACTATGTATTCTGAATATTAATCTCATTTCAATTACATCTGATATTGAAGATATTGAAAATTATCTTCCGACTGTGACTTGCCTTTATGGTCCCTTTTTGCTGTATGCGGGCCGCTCACTGTTGTGGCCTCTCTCGTTGTGGAGCACAGGCTCCGGACGCACAGGCTCAGCGGCCATGGCTCACGGGCCCAGCCGCTCCGCAGCATGTGGGATCTTCCCGGACAGGGGCACGAACCGGTGTCCCCTGCATCGGCAGGTGGACTCTCAACCACTGCGCCACCAGGGAAGCCCCCTTTATGTGTCTTTTGATCGAGAAGTTCATCATATAAAGTGAACAATTTAGTCTTCTTCTTATGGGTTGCATTTTTTGGTATCCTATTTACGAACTCCTTCCCTACTCCAGTGTTATAAAGTTAATTTCTCATATTGCCTTTGAAAAGTTTCATAGTTTTGCCTTAAATATTTGTCCTTAATCTACCTGGAATTCATATTTGTGTATGACATGAAGTAGGGATTGAATGAAATTTAAAAATTACATCTTGCATGTTCTATTTGCCTGCTGCTGATATATAGAAACAAGAGTAAATTCATCTTGTATCCAGCAACCTTGCAGATTTTCTCAATAGTTCTAATATTTATCTGTAGACTCTCTTTGGTTTTCTCTGGGAGAAACTTCTTTGTTGACAAATTTTTTCTTTTATTCTGTCTAGTGCTTTACCAGTTATTTCTTTATTTTATCTATTGCATTGGTTAAGACCTCCAGCACAATACTGAGCAGAAGCAATGATAATGAGAATTCTTGCATAGTTCCTGATCTTAAAAGAAAGTGTTCCTAAAGATACCGTTCATAGGCTAAGGGAGTTGCTTTCTATTTCTATTGCTAAGAGTTTTGTTATCACTGTGGTTGTTTACTTTAAAATCATGAACACATGTTAAATTTTATCAAATTATTTTTCTAAAATGTAGCAGGCTGAATAATAGCCCCCAAAGATAGCTGCATTCTAAACCCCAGATCCTGTGAATATTTTGTTTTATATAACAAAAGAGACTTTGCAAATGTAATTAAGAATTTTGAGATGGGGAGAATGTCCTAGAATGTCTGAGTGCATTCGATGTAATCACACTGATCCCTATAAGAAGGAGTAAAGAGCATCAGAGTGAGAGAGAGAAAGACATTGGAAGAGGTTACACTACTGGCTTTGAAGATAGAAGATGAGACCCTAAAACCATAAGAATGTGATCAGCCCCCAGAAGCTGGAAAAAGCAAGGGAATGAATTTTCCCCTAAAGCCTCCAGAAGGAATGCAGCCCTGTCAACACCTTGATTTTAGTCCACTGAGACTGATTTTGGACTTCTGACCTCCAGAACTGTAAGATAATAAATTTGTGTTGTTTTAAGCCAGTAAATTTGTGGTGATTTCTTTACAGCAGCAGTACAGGATACAGGGGCCATTGTATGGGTTTTAACCTTGCTTTGCCTATGATTATGGTAAATTACTTTATAAAATTTCAGTTAGTAAATCATTCATACATTCTTGAGATGATTCTTGCTTGGTTAAGATGTTTCTTTTTTTAATTCAGTGGTAGATTTAGTTTGCAAATATTTTTTAAGAGTATTATAACTATGTTCATAAATAAGACTGGCCTTTAATTTTCCTTTCTCATACTATCTTTTTTGGGGTATCAAAGTTACCTGGACTCATGAAAGGAGTTTAGGTGTACACCCTTTTTTACTATTGTGTAAACATGTCTTATAAGATTGGAATCATTTTTTTCCTTAAAAGTTTCATAAAACTCAACTTAAAAAGGTTCTGAGGAGGGTGCCATCGTTGTGTGTCAATATTTGAATGTTCCTTCAGTTTTTTAGTGTGTATAAGTCTTTTCAGATTTTATAATTCCTTTTGAATCCATTTTCTAGAAAGGTATTTGTTTCAGCTCTTTTTCAATCATGAACATAAGTCTGTTTATAGTATTCTCTTCTTTTTAAGTTTTTACTTTACATATAGTGATGCCTGTTATTTAATATCTAGCCTTGTTTATTTGTGCTTTTTCTTTATTTTTGATCTTGTTCAATCTTGGAAAAAGTTAATTTATTTTGTTACTCTTTTCCAACAATTAGCTTTTGGTTTAGTTGAGCTTATATTGTTTGATTTCTATTTCCTTAATTTATGCTTATATCATTATCATTTTCTTTCTTCTGTGTTTTTTGGGCTTAGACTATTTTTCTTTATAAAAATTTTAGTTGAATACTTAGTTGATGAATTTTTAGTCTTCTTGTTTGCACATGTGTTTATTACATTTAAAGAAGAAACTGGAGTACAAACAAAATAATTGTACCCCTTCTTGCCCAATGAAATTTTACTAAGCTAGTTCTTTCCTGTCCTTTGAGTAAATTCTATAACAGAACTCATGACTTTTTCCTTCATCTCTGTCAGGCAGGAAGAAATTTTCCTTGACCCTTCTAGGTTCTTCTGGCTGGTCTAAGAATTAAATTGACATGAGACAGATTAACAGGAGAAAATCAAACAAAAGTTTAATAACATGTATACATGGGAGAGACCTAGGAAAACTCACCAAAACAGCCGAAACCCTCACCCTAAATACCATCTTCAGCTAAAAAAAATAAATAAATAAGATATCAGGGGTAGTGATTTGGGACTTCAAAGGGGAAGAAGGTGATTGACATGGAGATGGGAAAGCAGATGTTTGGTAAGCAAATTTTGCTGGGCCATGCAGAGAAAATGGGACCCAGAAAGAACTGATCTCTATGGACCACACCTAGTCCAAATTCTTTTCAAATATCTCTGGTGATAGCTCTATTCAGAAGACAGGCCCTCTATCTAAATTCTTTAGCCAACTAAGGAGGAAGTAAAAAGCAAGACTTCCCGAGTCTTTTGTTTCTTAAAAAAAAATCAGCCTAAATTTATCTTCATGCCAAGGAGACACATTTTGGAGTAGGAAAATTGTTTCCCTATGTCGCAAATGATAAGAGTCTTCTGGTCACTTCAGTCCGAAGAATAGTCTAAGTGTAATACTTAAAAGAGTTGGCCCCATGTAATAGTCAAAACTCAGAAATTCATGAAAGGTTAAAACTTATTCCCACTTCTCATTCAGGCCTGCTTCAGCAGGGGAATCTGCTGTGCAAAAGAGAGTTTTGGTCTATGCTGCTTTTCTGTTCCCCACCCTCTCACCCTAACCTCACTGAAGATTCTCCCCTCCAGCCCACTAGCAATGGCAGCCAGGTATTCTCAGGGTTCAGAGCAGGAAGGCCTTTCTGTGACAGCATCTAAGGGTTCGGTGGATGTCCAAAGCTACCCTTCTACTCATTATATTAGTTAGGACTCTCTAAAGACCCAAATTAAGGGACATTTTACAACATAACTGGCCAGTGCTCTTTAAGAATGCTGTGGTCATGAAGACAATGGATTGTTCCAGATGACAGGACGCTGAGTAGACGTGACAACTAAACGCAACGTGTGATCCCAGATTTGGATGTTGGATGCAAAAAAGGATACAAGTTGGACAACTGACAAACTTTGGATAACGTTTGTCATTAGATAGTGCTGTATGAATGGTAATTCCCTGGTTTTCATAATTGTACTGTGGCCATGTAAGATTTTAACATTTAGGAAACCTGGATGTATAACAGGATTTTTCAGTACTATTTTCGAACTTTCTTGTATGTCTGAAACTATTCTAAAATAAAACATGAAGAAAAAAAAGAGTATGCGCCTTTGATCTCATGTTTAAATCTCTAGTCCAGATCTCTCCTCTGGACTCCAGACTAGTTTATCTAGTTTGTTCACTTTCCTGTTTGATATCTCCACTGGGATGTACCACAAACATTTCAAGCTTAAAATTTCTCACATTGAACTCTTACCTTATCTTCAAAATCTCTTCCACCAAAAGTCTTTTTCCTGATCCCTAAATGCCACCACTACCTATCTAGCCTCTCAAAGCAGATTTCTTGCCATCATTCACCGTATTCAACCCATCACTAAAACCTGTTGATCCTATTTGCAAATATATATCTCAAATCCATGTGATTCTCTCCATTTCTATTGCCATGACTCTAGTCTAAGAGTCATGACCTTGACCTCCTGTGTAGTCTACTGTAATAGCTTCCTAACTAGTCTGTCTGCTTTGACTAGGGCCACCCTCCAAGCCATTCTCCAAACAGGTTCCATGTGATCCCTTTAAAATGTACATTAGATCATGACCCTCCCACTGTGAAAATACTTCAATAGCATCTCATTGTACCTAGAATAAAATTTAAAATCGTTAACCTGGTCTAAGGCAAACTGAGCCTGTACAATTTGTCTGCCCTCCCTAACTCTCCTCCAAACACACATACACTGTTACTACACTCTACATCACCCACCAGGCTCCAGAACACAGCATGCATGAGATTCCTCAAGAACTGCAATCGATTTGTTGCCTCAGGATCTATGCAATTGTCATTTCTTCTTCATTGGATGCTCCTCCTACTGCCTAGGATCCTCTTCCTAATAGTTTCCCCTTGACTGGTTCCTTTCCATCCATCTCATTCAGAGCTCAGATTAAATTCACCTTTTAGAAGTTTTTCTTTTATAGCACTTTGGGTAATTTTTAATTATAACTCTATTTGTCACTTACTTGGTTTCTATGTCTCCCACTAGACTTCAAGCTCATTGAGAGCTGGAATCAGGTCTGTTTTGTCCACCTTTACGTACCAGTACCTAGCGTATGCCCTACAAGTACGTGGTAACAACTACTTTCTGAGCAGCATGCTAATTTTGTTTTGTGATGATGGTCTCTGTAGGCTAGAGACGAGGAGTTATTTCCATACCTAAACAGGTGCAGAAGAGGTATCTTCTTCCATAATGTAGTTCAGCACCTCCAGTTGGCAGTCATTCTGTGATTTAACGTGAAGTGAGTAGCTTGGCCTCATATGCTGGCTGGACATTCCTCTCCCCACCAATTCTCTTCTGGAACTGTAGTCTGCAATGCATTGGGAAGTGCACAATGGGCCTCTCCTTGTATGTCAGAAACATGCACAAAAATGTAACAATTTTCAAGTCTCAGGAATATGCTGTTGAGAAGATCCAAATTATGAAGCAAAATTGGCACTTCTTGTATTTGGGTCAGAAAATTCTGGGTATGGAGTTGCAATGGAAATGTTCTTATATAACATTCTGAAGTTTGGAAAAATGAGATTCATGAAAGCTGGCTTTAGCATAACTGGCCTTTGAAGGGTTTGTTGGGAATGTATAAGTTCCAGAAGTAAAATAAGAAGAAATGAGAAGGAAGATTTCACTTAAAGGATTTTAATTTCACCATGGAAACTTGATAATAGAAACAGAAAGCATTTAGATTTCAAGCTTTTCATCTTACTGCCATTGTATTAATAGGATTACTGGCATCTGTACATAATCCTCTTTAATTAACTGAGTTGCATAATCCAAGAAGAACTGAAACAGGGGGTGAATGTTTTCAGAAAGTGTGACCTAAGAAATAACAAAATCAATATGATGTGGACTCATTTCAGAATCTCTTCTGATCATTTCTTGACCTTTTTTCTTCCCCCATGGGAGACATCCTTGACCTTAGATTTGGCTTTTAAACCCAATGGATCAACAAGATAAGTAGTGAGGACAGTAGAAGAGAACATAGGCAAAATATTCTGTGACATAAATTGTACCAATGTTTTCTTAGGTCAATCTCCCAAGGCAATAGAAATAAAAGCAAAAATAAACAAATGGGACCTAATCAAACTTATAAGCTTTTGCATGGCAGAGGAAACTATAAACAAAACAAAAAGACAACCTATGGACTGGGAGAAAATATTTACAAATGATGCAACTGACAAGGACTTAATTTCCAAAATATACAAACAGCTCACACAACTCAATAACAAAACAACAAACAACCCAATTGAAAAATGGGCAGAAGACTTAAATAGACATTTCTCCAAAGAGGACATACAGATGGCCAATAGGCACATGAATAGATGTACATCATTGCTAACTATTAGAGAAATGCAAATCAAAACTGCAATGACATACCACTTCACACTGGTCAGAATGGCCATCATTAAAAAGTCTACAAGTAACAAGTGCTGGGGAGGGTGTGGAGAAAAGGGAACCCTCCTACACTGTTGGCAGTAATGTAAGTTAGTGTAGCCACTATGGAAACAGTATGGAGGTTCCCCAAAACACTACAAATAGAGTTGCCATATGATTCAGCAATCCCACTCCTGAGCATATACCCAGACAAAACTATAATTTGAAAAGATACATGCACCTCTATGCTCATAGCAGCACTATTTACAATAGCCAAGACATGGAAGCAACCTAAATGTCCATTGACAGATGAATGTATAAAGAAGGTATGGTATATATATATACAATGGAATATTACTCAGCCATAAAAAAGAATGAAATAATGCCATTTGCAGTGACATGGATGGACCTAAAGATTATGAGTAAGTGAAGTAAGTCAGAAAGAGAAAGACAAATACCATATGATATCACATATAAATTCAGAATCCAAACTACAACATAAATGAACATATCTTCCAAACAGAAACAGACTCACAGACATAGAGAACAGAATTGTGATTGCCAAGGGGGAGTGGGGGTGGGGAGAGGGAAGGATTGAGAGTTTGGGATTAGCAGATGCAAACCAGTATATATAGGATGGATAAACAACAAGGTCTCACTGTATAGCACAGGAAACTATATTCAGCATCCTGTGATAAACCATAATGGAAAGAATATGAAAAAGAATACATATATGTAAAACTGAGGCACTTTGCTGTACAGCAGAAATTAACACAACATTGTAAATCAACTATACCTTAAGAAAAAAAAAAAAGTAGTAGTTAGCAATGCCCACCCCCTAGAAAAAAACAAACAGTGAGGTCAGGGGACAAAGGCATTATGGGAGGGAAAATAACATATTTTAATTGGGACTCTTTTAGTTGTAAGAAACAAACTAGATTAAGCAAAAGGGAGATTTATTGGAAACAAACGTGGGTAACTCATAGAATCAAAGAGGAACCAAAGCAGCTTTGAAGACCTCAAAGAATAAAATCAAGGAGTAACTTACCAGAATCATCTCTTTCTGTCCTCATCAGTCTATTGGTTTCTCCAAGGGGTGAAAGGCATAGAACCAGCAGCTCTGAATCATATACTTTTAGCTTTCTTGCAGCAAGGAAAGAAAGAGTAATGTCCCCCCATGGAGCCACTTATAAAAAAAATCTCAAGGCAGTATTCTGATTGGCCCAGTTTGGGTTAAATGCTTGCTACTGAACCAATCACAATGTCCAGCTGGATAAGATAATCAAATTGGATAGGGGGACCCTGAGGCAAAGAGGTAGAGGAGTACTATGATTGGAAACCCTACCAAAACATCAGGATTCGAGTGGATGAAAAGAACGCTCGCTTCCCCTACCAAAGGCTTGTGACAAGAGAAGAGAAGCTGAGTAGACAAAAGTACAGTATTCATCTCACTTTCTTTCCATATCTGTCCCCAAAAGAAGAAAACTGGAGGGGAGGGAAGGAAAGAGGTAAGAAGAGGAGAGGACAGGAGAGGAGAGTTTTAACTGAAAACAGCAGGATTTCTATACAGGGAATTTATAGGAGTTACATGTATATGTTTCCCAGTGCTTTTTTTTTTTTTTTTTTAAGAAAAGGGTGTGGTAGCAAAATAATGGCCCCGAAGGTGTCTGCATCTTCATCCACAGAACCTCAGAATACGTTACCATACGTGGCAAAAGGGACTTTGATAATGCGGTTATGGGTATGGCCTCCGAGAAGGGCAGATTTCCTGGATTATCTAGGCAGACCCCATCTAATCACATGAGCAGTTAAAAGCAGAGAAACTTTTCTAATTATGGTTAGAGAGGGACCAGATGATGAAAGAAAAGTCAGAGATATGTGAAGTGATTGGCCTTGGAGTTGGAGGAAAGGGACCAAGAGGTAGGCAGCGCAGGTAGCTTCTAGAAGCTGGAAAGGGACAGGAAACGTGCTCCTCTAGAGCCTCTAGAAAGGAACCTAGCCCTGCCAACACCTGGACTTTAGCCCAGTGAGACCCATTGTCAGACTTCTGGCCTACAGAACCATCCGATAATAACTGTATCTTGTTTTACACCACTAAGTTTGTAGTAATTTGCGATTGTAAATAGAAGTTTTCAAATAGAAAACTTATTATAAGGTGCTATAAAACCTAATATAAGGTGCTATGAAGCTTAAGAATAGGCCATATACATAGTCTGTTATCTCATTTGCTTTCAATGACAAAGAAAAATTGTAAAGAACTGTGCGTGGTGGGGGAGGGGGCGCAGGTGGTGGTTTCAGGTTCTATCTAGAGGATTTTCCTATGAATTAGTGGATGTGAGGGCAGAAATGACACCATGTTCACAAATGATATTGCCCCTTGTGTCAAAAGGTCAGCGTGTGAATGTAGTTTGTTTTTTCTTTTCTGAATTTTTCTTCTATGTAGCCTAAATTATGGAAAATTTCAGAAAAAGCTATTGAGTCTATAACAATTAGACTCTACTGGGTTTTAGATTTCAGTCATTGAGGGATACGTTTCTGCTTCTCCTATTATAGACTTAAGGGACACGAATCATGAAGAAATAACCTGACCTGATGGATGGAAGCTAGGTAGGGAGTAAGGGGGCACCATGTAAGTCTGGGTCTGCATTAGAGACCAGGATGGTACAAATAAGCCATTATAACGGTCAGGTTTCTGATGTCAGCAGTAATGCTCTGAATCTTTGTAGGCAGGAATAATTGCACCACATCTATCCTCAGGAAAATTCCCACTGTTAAAGGAGCCCAACTGGGATTGGGACAGGAAAATGGAAATCCTGACAATCAGTGCCATTTCCTTTTTTGTTCAACTACCCAATAAATGAAAGAGTTCTAAACTTAATCAAACACTGGCTGGACTAAAGAGAATTGAAGTAAACCATGTGTGGTTACATAAGCCATGATGTCATCAAATACAAGCTCCTTGAGGGAAGGGACTTTTGTTCTGTTCACTGCATTATACTCTATGCCCAGCAGTAGATACTTAACGTATACATATTGACTACATGAAAAGCATTCCAATCCCATTGTGGCTTCAGCAGGTGCCAGGAGGTCCTGTTTGGCTTGGAGTGATCCTAATAGAATATAACCCTGAACTTCCTTAGCTAAAGAACAGTTAATTCCATAAGAGTTCTTCCTTCTTCCTGGAAGTGAGTGCCAGTCCCTTAAAATAAGCAATAATCCCTTGGTTGTTGCAAAGATACACACCAGTGTCTGCTTATCTTCAAGGGAAGCCAGGACAGTAGATGTCTAACATCAACTGTGTCAAGGGCATAAGAGTGATACTGGATGAATCTTTTAGTGACACACAGCTTGTCTTCTTTCCAGACTGAGATCAATCACCTCCCTAGCTCAGCCTTTGTACTGGCTGTTCTTTCTGCTTGGAAAACTTTTCCCCAGAATTACAAAAACCTGGCTCCTTCTTATCATCCCTGGCTTAGCGTCAATGTCACCCTCTCAAAGAGGCCATCCAACCTACAGGAGAACCTCAGTCACTCTACGGAATCACCATGCTTTGTCAAGCAAGCTCCAATTCTCTTGTTTCTCTGATGTGGCTTTTGCTTTTGTTTTTGTTTGATTTGTATCTGTCTTTCTTCTAAAATGTACCTCTAGTTATTAGCTGGGTGACTTTGGCCAGCCTCAGACTCTCAGAGCCTCAGTTTCCTCATCTAGTTCATAAGTATCAAATGAGATAAGGATGGAGACTGTCCTGGCATACCGTCAATTTTCAAGAAGCATTCGTTTAGAAAAAAAGGGCTACTCAATTTAGTGAGCTTAATCTTTTGAATGAAAAAAAAAGTGAAAAACACCTTTTTGAATTCTAAGAAGAAATGTAACTTATTGTTCCATAAATAGGAAGACACTTCAATTTTATAGAGAGGAATATGTGGAAAGAGTGATAAAGATAAAACCTTTTTTTCAAACCCACAAGAGGGAATGATAATTAAATAACACTACAATTTTCCTTTAATAAAATTCTTTAGGGCTTCCCTGGTGGCGCGGTGGTTGGGAGTCCGCCTGCCGATGCAGGGCACACGGGTTCGTGCCCCGGTCCGGGAGGATCCCACGTGCCGCGGCAGCGGCTGGGCCCGTGAGCCATGGCCGCTGGGCCTGCGTGTCCAGGGCCTGTGCTCCGCAGCGGGAGAGGCCACGACAGTGAGAGGCCCGCGTACCGCAAAAAAAAAAATAAAATAAAATAAAATTCTTTAGATGAATAAAGAAATGACTAAATGTTGCCAGGATTTGCCACTAAAAGCATTTTAATTCCTCTTTAAGAGTCAAAAACATGTATGAAATCTTCCTTTTTGCAAAAAATTGTTAATTTCATGATTCAGGAGTGTTTTACAAACTTCTACAGTGTAATGAGGCCATCTTGTGGCCTTTTATAATATTGCCACTTTTAAAGTGAAACATTTTTTAAACCATAGGTTTAAATGGTGTCATTTATTCAACAAATAACTTTTGAGCACTCATTGTGTGCCAGGTGTTACGCTCACTGACGGCTGGAGAGGTAGTGATAGGAGATGTAAGAAAAACAAGGTCCTTGCTCGAATTCATACAGATCTAACGGAGAAAGAGACTTTTAGTCAGAGATAATTACAGTAGGAAAGTTAAGTGCTATTATACAGAAGTATAAATTTACTATACCAGCGTTAAGGGAAGTGTCTGCAGAACTCAGAATGCTAACGGTATAGCTCCATTTCCAGGAATTACTCTGATCACTAAAGAAATCATGTATCATTAGAGGTTGGGTTAAATATTAATTTCCAGTCTTCCATTCCACAAAGAAGTACTGCGTATTCTTTTAACCTAGTGAACCCACAGAAAGGTCAGTGTATCTGGCCCTAATCTAACCTAATCTGCACCCATTCTCAGAGTGCAGCAAGTACAATATCTTAAAAATATCTTCCTATGTATGTTGCCTATTGGTAAGCAGGTTTTCTAACTCCGTACACCCACTCACTATCACAGCTTTAAAGAAATGGAGACACAAAGATCTTTGGGGAAGTGAAGGATATGACACAGAGTATTTTAATCAGCCAGGAAGAGAAGGGGAAAGTCTGTCCTTTCCAATATGATGGTTTGGGAGAGAAAATGTGAACAGAAGTAGGGGAGATAAGCAATTAGATGTGTGCCCAACCTCCCGGCTTCAAGGCTCTACAGGAGGTGATAGACCGGGAGGAGCATCCCATATTCAGGACTCTGGGAGAAGATCCTTATGCAGAGTGGCCCTTGACCAACAAATGGCCACGCCCTGTGTGGGCGAGACAATGGATAGGCTGGTCAGCCAGAGACAGGATCAACCTCTGTTCCTATGTAACAGGGCTCCTGGGATGAGAATGCACAGGCCATAGTTGGTGTAGGGGGAGCTGAGCAACAGCCTCTGCTGCAGAGTGGACATCCTTGGACAAGGTCAGATGGAGAATACGGCAGAGACCCAACAGGGCTCTGCAGTACCAAGAGCTAAACAGAGGCCATGTCAGCAGGAACGGGCAATCAGAATCAGTACTGGACCAAGCTGAGAGAAAGTAAAGCACAAGTTTACCAGGGAGAGAAGTCGGCAGTGCACGCAGGCGGAACACAAGGATTAAAGCAACAAACATTATAAAAGCCTCAACCCATACCCAGGAAGGAAGACTTTCAACCCAAAAGCCAGGATGTCATGTAGGCAACATCCATATACCCTGATGTCTGGGTCTCTCCACCCCTCTGTTCAGAATACAGTCTTCACTTGCGTTTACATCTTACACCCAAATATCATCTCATTTAGCAAAACAAAGGTTCTTTCTAAGACTCCATCCTCCTTAAAAAGCATAAAAGACAGAATTGGAAAAAGCTAATTATTTTAATATATATTCTTTCCTAATACTTACATGATCGTAAGATTGGACATGGGGTTTCATGTCAAAAGCACATTAAAAATTAATATTGAAGGGAATAGGGAATAGAAGATGTTAAGCTTGATAGCGCTTCTCTGGAAAGATCTCTGATAGAAGTGTGCAAGGGAGCTGAAATTTTCTTTCCCTTCTTTCCTCTTTGGTCATTCAGTTTCTTCAACAAATATTTTTGAGCACCCACTTTACACCAGATGCTACGCAGATAATTAGTACAAACATGATTTAAGAGAGGGGGGATTTTTTCCTCCCTCCAAAGTTTTCAGATATGGAGATGAGATGAATTCTTCAACAATCCATTCAACAAATTTGTTTTAAGTATTTTCTAAGCATACTGTTCTGGCTCTAGACAGTAAAAGTTGTATTAGAAACTAAGAATATAAGAAATGAAACAGCTTGTAAAAGGATTAGATCAAGTAAGCTGTCACAGTTTATCAAGGTGACTGACAGTCCATGGATTCTGGAGCCATGTGGATTTTCCAAGGATCTAAGGTTTTTATGGACTTTTTGTCAGATCACTTGCTTGTAGATTTGCTTTCCTGAAATTAAAGTAAGATTAACTTTCCAGTTAAGTGCTTTATGTCAAGACTGTTTCCTTCAAATATCCTTTTAAATAAATAAAAGCTCAATTTCCTCCCTGTTTTCCCATTCTTCATTCATTCAATTTATTCAACAAATATTTATTATCTGCTTCCATGTGCCAGTAATCTGTACTAGATACTTGGGATACGATCATAAACAAGACTTTCTTTCAGTTCTATAACATGTTTTTCTCCATTGACCCTCTCTACCTAAAGGGATCTGAAATTCTAAACTAGTCTAGACTTTAGACTAGTCCAGACCTCCTAGTCTACAGTTCTGGATCCCTTTAGGTAGGGAGGGTCAACCCTTCCCTGTATCAAGCCATTCACTGGGTCACCTGTATCAGCATTGCTATCAACCTGTGTGCCAGGTTGTTCCAGCGCCATGCTACACTCAGGGCCTCTTCTCTAAGAGGCTCTCACCTTCCCTGAGTCATGGAAAGGGAAGCAGGGCACAAGTCTTCCTCTGGATTTCTCAACACCATCTTGGGGCTTCTGTTGCCCCCAAAAGACCTACACTCTAGGGGAAAGAGACAGGAAAGTGTGAAGGCTTCTCACTTGGAACTTATACTCCTTTCCCCCGTTCCAGGCTTCTCTGCCCAGCCACAAAAGAGCTTTTATCTTCTCCCTGTGTGACATATCCTGTAGCCTTTCTACTCTGGAGCTTATAGTAAAATTCTTCCTTAGCCCCCCCAATCTTTTGTTCTTATTAAAGGATAGCTTTTGGAATTTGGGAAACACTTTTCTCTTTGGAGGTGACTAGTTTTTGCAGTTGAAAGTCTGGCCTTCAAAACTATTGTCTCCCTATGGACTATGAACTTCAAAACTGATCATGACGTCATTAATCTAGCCTAACTTTGCCTTCTTTCTAAATCAATGAATGGGTGAAGAACCATAAGACAACAAGAATAATTTCAGTAAAGAGGGTCAGGGAAGCTCAGTTTAAAAATGCAGCAGTAGGGCTTCCCTGGTGGCGCAGTGGTTGGGAGTCCGCCTGCCGATGCGGGGGACGTGGGTTCGTGCCCCGGTCCGGGAGGATCCCACGTGCCGTGGAGCGGCTGGGCCCGTGAGCCCTGGCCGCTGAGCCTGCGCGTCCGGAGCCTGTGCTCCGCAACGGGAGAGACCGCCACAATGAGAGGCCCGCGTACGGCAAGAAAAAAAAAAAAATGCAGCAGTAGTAGTAGGGTACTGCTACTTATATTTCAGTAATACATGATAAGTATCTGTTTCTCTCACTATGCTGCAGTTTCTGTACAACAGAGACTATGTCTGTTTTCCCCTCTAGTGCCTCCCCAGTTAATAAAGACATGGTTCTTACCCTTCGTATTACAGTGTTCACACAGACAATTAAACAAACAATTACAATGCAGTGTGTTCTGCTCTATAACAAGAAACTGTAAAGTGCCTTAGGAGAACATTTGAGGATGACTTACACCAGACTTGGGTACCAGAGAAGGATCCCGGAGGAAGGGATAGATAAGCTGGGGCTTGGAGGGTAAAGAGAAGTTCGTCAAATAAAGGCCACTTGTGAAGGACTCAAAAATTATGCTCTTGCGTTTGGATTTATTTCTAAAAGCAATAGAAAACCAATTGAAGGGTATAAATAGGGACAGACGCCTTTTAAAAGGTCATTGTGTAGGACAGAGATTGAATATAAAAGAATGTCTGGCGGTGGGAGAGGCTGTTAGGAGATGCTTGCCTACTCCAGGCAAGTTTGCAGAATTCCAGGTGGCCTGGCCCAGGGTGACAGTACGAATGGAGAGAAGGACTGAGCTGGTGATGAAGCAGAGAAGGAATGAAGAGGACACTGGCTAGATTTCTGCCTTGAGTAACTGGGTGGTGCTGATATAAAAAACAGGAGTATAAATGGTTTTGTGAGCAATCTACAAAGCCATTTGGAATGTTTGGGCATAAAGGTACCCATACTCATTTATTCTTAATAGATATTTTAATTGCCAGAGGTTCATTTTTACTAATTTTTCCTCACTAGCAATAATCATGTTACCTTTCTAAGATTTAGGGAAAGTTAGAGACCTTCTTCTCTAGGCCTGTCATACATCTCACATAAGCAAGAGTAACAAACTTTTCCTGTAAAGAGCCAGATAACTACTTAACCATGCTATTGTAGAAACAGAAACAAAAGCCATTAGAAAACAAGTAAATGGATAGGTTTGACTGTCTTCCAATAGAACTTTACTCACAAAAATAGGCAGTGGGCAGAATTTGGTTCATTGGTTGAACTTTGCCAAACCCCTGATCTAGAGCTGTGTTTCCCAACATACTCCAGCAATGTGTAATCTTTAAACACTTCTGGACATACTACCACTTAGAGATTTTTTAAAAATCACTTCTTCATTTTTGGGTAGTATCTTAGCTTGGGCTGATATAACAAATTACCATAGACTGGGTGGCTCAAACAATAGACACTTATTTCTCACAGTTCTGGAGGCTGGGAAGCCCAAGATCAAAGTGCCAGCATATTTTTTGGTGAGGGTCCTCTGTCTGGTTTGCAGTCAGCTGTCTTCTTGTACCTCACATGGCAGAGAGCAGAGAGAAAGGAAGCAAGCTCTCTTGTGTCTTTTCTTATAAGGGCACTAATCCCATCATGAGGGTTCCACCCTCATGGCCTAATAACCTCCCAAAAGTCCCATCTCCAAATACCATCACACTGGGGATTAGGGTTTCAACATATGAGTTTTGGGAGGACACAACCATTCAGTCCATAACAGGTAGTATATGAAAAAGAAGTAATTTTAGATCATCATATTGTTAAAGAACATTATGTTAACTTTATAACCACAGCATCATTATTTAAAATATTCATAATATACAAAACTAGATATTTACTTTCTCCCTATGAACAAGTAACATATATTTTATTTTTTATCCTTTGGGCCAAGCATTATTTTCTAAATGACAAGATAATAGAAAAAGCTTCAATTTCCTATTTGCAAGCTGGATAATACTTATTGCTACTAAATAAAAATGTAATTTGGATAGAACCATCACTATATATTTTTCCTTTTCAAATACCTAGGTATTTAAAATACTATAGATCATTTAACATATAATATGACAAAGTTAAATAATGCAACTTTCTAATCTGTTGAAAATCAAATTGAGATAAAATTGGAAAATTATTGTCATCTCCCACTTGTCAGCTCAAAACTCCCCACCCCCCAACTAGATCACATTCTCTTGCTACATATTCTCATGACCATCTAAACTTTTTATTTGGGAGGATGACATAGGAGCTGACAGCTGAAATCAGGTTTGAGCTGAGATTTTGCATAAGTCAGATCACGCCAATCCTCTGCTCACAATCCTCCATGGCTTGCCATCTCAGTTGAAGCAAAAAATCAAAGTCCTTCCACTGGCTTGCTTACAAGTCCCTGACCTCCATTTACACCTTCCTCCGCCTTGTTCATTCCATTTCAGCTTCCTTGCTGTTCTCAAACGTGCCTTTCCTATTTCAAGGCCTTTGTCCTTAACCTGCCCTCTGCCTGGAGCACATTTCCCCCAGATTGGTATATGGCTTATCTTCTCATCTGTTTCTTTCAGGTCTCTGCAGAAATGTTACCTCCTCAGTGATGTTGACTCTGGAGGGCATCCCATGTAAAATACTACCAAAATACTACCAACTCCATCCTGTTCCCTTTCTCTCTTTTTATTTGCCTCCATAATTCTTATCATCTTATGTATTATATGTATTTGTTTATTTACTCTCTGATATTGTATGAGGGCAGGAACTTTGTTTATTTCACTGCTCTATACCCACCTCTTAGAGCAATAACTGGCAGGATATATGTGCTCAGTAACTATTTGTTAAATATGAATGAATAGCATGTACTTCAGCTTGTACTTGTGTGATAATTTGATTGATCTTTGTATCACTGTAAACTCTATTAAGACAAAGTCTTTATCTGTTTCACTCATTCTATTTATTCAGCATATTTGTTGAGTGCCTACCTTACGTCAGCAATGTTCTAAGTACTGGACGAAGTTTTGTTTTCATAGAGCCTACATTCTAAAAGTCACCAATTTATCACCTATACATAAGCCAATGACTGCTAGTACAATGTGGAAGATTATATTTTCCAAAGAAGATACGTTTGTCATCTGTCACAGGTTGAATTGTGTCCCCAGAAAGATATGTTGAAGTCCCAATTACCAGTACCTCAGAATGTGCCCTTATTTGGAAATTGGGTTGTTGTAGATGTAATTAGTTAAAACAAGACCATACTAGAGTAGGGTGGGCCCCTAATTCAATATGACTGGTGTTCTTATAAGAAAAGGAAAGAGACAGACAGACAGGGAGGGAATGATCACATGTGATGACAGAGGCAGAGATTGGAGTTACGCATCTGCGAGCCAAGGAACACCAAGGATTAACAGCCATACCAGAAGCTGAGAGAGAGGCATGGAAGAGTTTCTCCCATAGAGCCTCTGAGAGGACATGACCCTGGCGAAAACTTGCTTTAGATTTTCCAACCTCCAGAACCATGACTTCTCCAGAATTTTTATTCTTTCAAGCTACCCAGTGCGTGGTACTTCGTTACAGAAGCCCTGATACAACATAGATACCCTCTCTCCTTGAACCTGAGTGAGCCTTTACGGCTACCTCAGCCAATATAGAGGAAATGACACCATGTGACTTCAGAAGCTAGTTCATAAAAATGTCATAATTTCTGCCTTTTCTCTTGGGATCTCACTCTTGAAATCCACCCACTATGCCTTGTGGAAGCCCAAGCAGTCCACGGAGGAGCCATGTAGATAGGTACCAAAGTCCCTGGCGCAGAGGCTGGCTGAGCTCCCAGGTATATGGGTGAGCATCTTGAAACCGGATTCTCCAGCTCCCAACAAAACCACCCTAGACAGAAACATGTGGAACAAAGATGAGCTATCCTTACTGAGCCCTGATTCATGAACAATGTAAGTCACTGTTTTTGTTTTAAGCCACTACATTTGGAAGTGGTTTGTTACACAGCAATAGAAAATTGATACATACATGCTTATTAAATATTTATTGTGTGAATAAATAAATGAACTGATACTTCATACCGCTACTGTGGCCTAGTGACTAGGTTGATCCTTCAACATGGTCTAGTTTAAATCTGGAAGGTATTTCTTTTTTATTGTCTGAACAGTCAGATACCATACCAAAAGTACACACTAGTATGAACAACAGACCAAGGTTCTGGAAGAAGTGTGAAGGGATGGAATCCAGTGAAAATGTAAAGGCTTACTCTGGAGAAACTGAGACAATTCATTTTCTGAGATGGAGTGATGAAGGTAAGAATTTGCCCACAGACAAGCTTCTGGCCCCAAACATTTTAACCTTTGCTTCTCATCCACTAACCACTTACTTTTGCTCCTGGCCCCACAGGACACATTCATATCACAATAAGACTTTTAGTCCCATACCTTCATACCATAACAATTGGTTAATTGACACAGCAAGTGGTAGTGAGGCAGAAGATAGATGGGCCCCAGGCTGAGCAGCTGGAGTTTGTCCCCTGTGGACAGACACTCCAAGATGGAGAAAATGGCAGGAGCGAAGAGGAGCTTAGCCCTGTCCAGATAAAAAGATAAAGAGCCCACATATTTCTCATTCTTGAGGTCAAGGAGACCTTCCCAACTACGCATGCTCAGAATGGTTCCTGGGGAGCCAAAAAGGGAGGGGACGCCACCCCATAATAGGTGGTGTCAACCTACCCATAGGCCTCTTCACTAGAATCCATCTTGGCTAAGAGATGCGTGCGCACACAGGGCAGGACCCTGACATAAACCAAATATGGACTCAGAGCCAGGCAAAGTAAGATGACTGGCCAGAGGAAACCCAGAAGGAATGCCGCATATAAGTGATTCAAACTACCACGAGGGTGCGACTCTTTCTCTGAGTCTGCCAGTGTGAGTCACACAATCTTCCTCCTAATAAACACTTTACTTGTTTCACTACTTTCCGTCTCTTTGTGGAAATGCATTTCTACAAAGCCTTTGGGCCAGGGCTTTGTCACTGGCCACTGGCCTTTGTGGTCTAGTGGCTAGGATACAGTGCTCTCACTGCCACGGCCTGACTTCAGTCTCTGGCCAGGGAACCAAAATGCTGCTTCAAGTTACTGCAGGCCGAGGCCACCCTAGATTAGTAGGCATATTCTTAGAATCCATTCCTACAATGTGATAGCTCGTAGTATAGAAATGACTACAAACCATGCAAATACTATGCACTAAAAGCCAAACTAATTATATTTCCTATTCTACTCTCAATTAGCTTCATGTCGTATCACCTGGAGACCAGAGGAGGCCAACAATGGCACTTGAAGATGCCAGCACTTCCCCACCTTGATAAGGATGTTTTAGCCCCACCCATCCTCCTCCCCATCATCATCCCTTTCCCCATAGACACTGACACTGTCTTAGGAAGAAGGCAGGGAAGAGGAGAAAGTTGTATGAAAGGCTCCACATTTTTATCCAAGAGGTAATAAACACTGCTTAAATAGCCAGTTTTAAATTATTGAGCCGTATAAGCTTTACGTTGGATATTAAGTTGTTTTTTCTCCCTTGCAGTTAGTTGATGGGGGTTATATGGAAAGGCCGAATTAGTTGTAGACTACATTCAGTAACTATAATTTTTCTGCACACCCAAGTTATAATGTAGGTTGAATTTTTTTACCTCACTAAATTAATATCTATCGAATTGCAACAATGTGTCTGATATTGTGTCCCTCCTTCCTACAACGAAACTTAGAGATAGAATCATGGGATTTTGAAATATTAGCATCTGAATAGAAATGCAGAAGAAATCTGGTCCTTCCTAAAACGGTAAATGACCTGTCCAAAGTTATTAATGGGTCAGTGGCAGAGCCAGGACTTAACCTTGGCTTCCTACCTCTGGGCCTGTGCCATTTTCCCTAGAACAACTAAGAAGGGGGGAAATAGAATTTAAAGACTCTAGTAGGCAGAATTCTAAGCTGGCCCTTAAAATTTCCATCTCCTGATGCAGAGAAGTACAGCCTTGTATAGCCCCCTCCTCTTGAGTGTGGACAGGATCTGTGGATATGATGGGATTTCACTCCCATGACTAGGTAACATTAGATGACAAAAGCAAAAACGAGAAGGGTTGTTATCCAGGTGAGTTTAAGTTAATCAAGTGAAAGCCTTTAAAAGAGGGAATGGGCCCTTCCTAAAGAGAGAACCTTTCCCCTGCTGGCTTTGAGACAGGAGGGAAGGGGAAAGGGCATAACCATTAAAAGAATGATACAGCTGTTGAGGATACAACAAAAACTGGTTAGAACCAATTAGGCCCAAGATGGTGGAAGATTTGACTTCCAGCAGACCTTGAGCCTCATTATATGCTCATTGTAACACATTAGCATATGCTAAACGACACACCCACAGGTGCCATGACAGTTCCAAGGCCCACCATAAAAGGCCAAAAAGTGGGTAGTGGCCCCATTCCTGGAAATACCCACCCCTTCCCCAAAATAGTTGGAATAATCCTCCCACTCATGAGCATATGAAAATACCCAGTCCATAAAAACGAACTACCCCATATTCCAGAGCCATTACCCTAACTTGGAGTAGCTTTGAGGAGTCATCATACCTTTAGAAGTCTCTGTACGGAGAGGGGAGTCTTCCGTTAAGACTGCATCACAGCTTGAGTTCTCCCCTGGCCCAGTCCTACCCTTATCTTCCCTTTAACAAGTATTGATCCAAAGAATACTACCCAGTTAACCTCCAGCACACTAATATCCATCAAGGAGTGCATTTCCTAAGAAAGTCAACTTAATGGCAGACAGGACAAAACCTGAGAATGCTACTGGGCTGCAAACACCAGTCGTTTATTATGGACAGTATTCCACTTCAACTAACTGCATGTACTTCAATACAATTCAGGCACAAACCATCCCAAGTTAGCACAGACCCCACAAGTTAAGGGCTCAGTCCTCTACTAGATTGCCCTGACCTCAGATGCCAGCTGCAAGTTCAAGGGGTCCCCAGGACACCCACACTTCTGACCAACTGGTTGCAAATCCAACAGTTCTCATGACCCCCTCAGGTTCTATAACTCACTAGCATGACTCACAGAACTCAGGAAAGCATTATACTTACAATTATAGTTTTATAATAAAGGATACAACTCTGACTCCTCCCAAACTTGTAAAATAGAGAGTCAAAACCACGTATCACTCATCATTTTATATTCTAAAATGTCATTGTGCTTCCTAATATTCTGTTACATTGTGTTTCCCTTTCAGTTCCAGAAAATAATTTGGCAAGTATAGACTTCTTAGAAATTAATTTCAACTTTCATAATAAAATCTAAAGGTCATGTTTCCATTTGTTTATACACTCCCAGACTAAATAAGTTGTCCTTCCCATTCTCACATTAGGCATGATCATATCTTTTTGAAACATTAAAATTTTTTGATGTTAGATTCTACATCTGTCTTTCAAAGTTATTGACATCAATGGAAATGAGTATAAAAACTTCTCAACCTTCCCTGATTTGTGTTTTTAAATATTCTTGTGAGGTCACCTATGATACTTCCTTCAGGAAGTATCCTTCACATTCATTTATCCCTTCAATGACATTTTCAATTATTCATTTAACATGCACTTATTGGACATACATAATATATACTAGGTATTTGATGGGCACTGTGAATGAAGAGATCTTAAATTTTCTCTAGTTTGGAAAACCTACAATTATAAAGTTCTAAGAGCCCCACGATGACTTCTTGCATTTAAAGAAATAAAGGTTTAGCATTATATACAACTTATTCATTCTAACTATTAAATTTCAAACCAATGCCTTTTTCCTTTTCATTACCTAGGGTAATGTCCCCCTAACATTATTTTATAATAACAATTTCCATCTAACAAGCTGAGCTTCTTTTGGTATCAGTTAGGATTGTGTTTACGCCTAAAAAACTAAAAATTTGACTAACAGTTATTTAAAACATGGGAATTTATATCATGCAACAAGAAGTCTAAGTGTTGGCAGTTGAAAGCCTCAGTAATGTTATCAAGCAAACAGACTCCTTCCGTCTCCTGTGCCAGCATCCTTGGCAGGGAGTCCATGTGTGCAAGATGGTGCTGCACCTGCAGGAACCTGCTAGGAACCATCTCATCCAGAAAGAAAGGGGAAAAGAAACACTTCAGTTTCATTTAACACATCTCTATCACATGGCTCATCCTAACTTCAAGAAAGTCCAAGAAACATGAATCTTTAAGATTTTCAGTGATTGTAGTAGAAGAACAGAAAGGGAGGGGATTACAAAAGAATCTGGGGCAGCCAATCTATAATATCAGCCACACTCTTCTGAAGCAGCTATTTTCAATATTTTTCATCCCTCCACAAGTCCTCTCACTCCAAAGCCAGAAGGGAGTGGCAGGACATATTTCAAGTGATGAAAGGGAAAAAACTACAACCAATATTACCCTACCCAGCAAGGATCTCATTCAGATTTGACGGAGAAATTAAAACCTTTACAGACAAGCAAAAGCTAACAGAATTCAGCACCACCAAACTAGCTTTACAACAAATGCTAAAGGAACTTCTCTATGCAGGAAACACAAGAGAAAGAAAAGACCTACAATAACAAACCCAAAACAATTAAGAAAATGGTAATGGGAACATACATATTGATAACTACCTTAAATGTAAATGGATTAAATGCTTCAACCAAAAGACATAGACTGGCAGAATGGATACAAAAACAAGACCCATATATATGCTGTCTACAAGAGACCCACTTCAGACTTAGGCACACATACAGACTGAAAGTGAGGGAATGGAAAAAGATATTCCATGCAAATGGAAATCAAAAGAAAGCTGGAGTAGCAATTCTCATATCAGACAAAATAGACTTTAAAATAAAGAATATTACAACAGACAAAGAAGGTCATACATAATGATCAAGGGATAAATCCAAGAAGAAGATATAACAATTGTAAATATTTATGCACCCAACATAGGAGCACCTCAATATATAAGGCAAATGCTAACAGACATAAAGGGGGAAATCGACAGTAACACAATCATAGTGGGGGACTTTAACACCTCACTTTCACCAATGGACAGATCATCCACAATGAAAATAAATAAGGAAACACATTACACAAGACACATTAGACAAGATGGACTTAATTGATGTTTATAAGACATTCCATCCAAAAACAGAATACACTTTCTTCTTAAGTGCTCATGGAACATTCTTCATGATAGATCACACCTTGGGTCACAAATCAAGCCTTGGTAAATTTAAGAAAATTGAAATCATATCAAGTATCTTTTCCAACAACAACACTAGGAGACTAGATATCAATTACAGGGGAAAAAACTGTAAAAAATACAAACACATGGAGGCTAAACAATACACTACTAAATGAGCAAGAGAGCATTAAAGAAATCAAAGAGGAAATCAAAAAATACCTAGAAACAAATGACAATGAAAACACAATGACCCAAAATCTAAGGGATGCAGCAAAAAACAGTTATAAGAGGGAACTTTATAGCAATACAATCCTGCCTCAAGAAATAAGAAAAATCTCAAATAAACAACCTAACTTTACACCTAAAGCAATTAAAGAAATAAGAACAAAAATACCCCAAAGTTAGCAGAAGGAAAGAAATCATAGAGATCAGATCAGAAATACATGAAAAAGAAATGAAGGAAACTATAGCAAAGATCAATGAAACTAAAAGCTTGTTCTTTGAGAAGATAAACAAAATTCATAAACCATTAGCCAGACTCATCAGGAAAAAAAGGAAGAAGACTCAAATCAATAGAATTGGAATGAAAAAGGAGAAGTAACAACTGACACTGAAGAAATACAAAGGATCATGAGAGATTACTACAAGCAACTCTATGCCAATAAAATGGACAACCTGGAAGAAATGGACAAACTCTTAGAAATGCACACTCTTGCAAAACTGAACCAGGAAGAAATAGAAAATATGAACAGACCAATTACAAGCACTGAAATTGAAACTGTGATTAAAAATCTTCCAGCAAACAAAAGCCCAGGACCACATGGCTTCACAGGTGAATTATATCTAACATTTAGAGAAGAGCTAAACCCTATCCTTCTCAAACTCTTCCAAAATATAGCAAAGGGAGGAACACTCCCAAACTCATTCTATGAGGCCACCATCACCCTGATACGAAAACCAGACAAAGATGTCACAAAGAAAGAAAACTACAGGCCAATATCACTGATGAACATAGATGCAAAAATCCTCAACAAAATACTAGCAAACAGAATCCAACAGCACATTAAAAGGATCATACACCATGATCAAGTGGGGTTCATCCCAGAAATGCAAGGATTCTTCAACATATGCAAATCAACCAATGTGATACACCATATTAACAAACTGAAGGATAAAAACTATATGATCATCTCAATAGATGCAGAAAAAGCTTTTGACAAAATTTAACACCTGTTTATGATAAAAACTCTCCAGAAAGTGGTCATAGAGGGAACCTATCTCAACATAATAAAAGCCATATATGACAAACTCACAGCCAACATCATTTTCAATGGTGAAAAACTGAAACCATTTCCTCTAAGATCAGGAATAAGACAAAGTTGCCCACTCTCAACACTATTCTTCAACATAGTTTTGGAAGTTTTAGCCACAGCCATCAGAGAAGAAAAAGAAATAAAAGGAATCCAAATCAGAAAAGAAGAAGCAAAACTGTCACTGTTTGCAGATGACATGATACTATACATAGAGAATCCTAAAGATGCTACCACAAAACTATTAGAACTAATCAATGAATTTGGTAAAGTAGCAGGATACAAACTTAATGCACAGAAATCTCTTGCATTCCTATACACTAATAATGAAAAATCTGAAAGAGAAATTAAGGAAACTCTCCCATTTACCATTGCAACAAAAAGAATAAAATACCTAGGAATAAACCTTCCTAAAAAAAAAGACCTGTAAGCTGAAAACTATAAGAAACTGATGAAAGAAATTAAAGTTGATAAAAACAGATGGAGAGATATACCATGTTCTTGGATTGGAAGAATCAACATTGTGAAAATGACTATACTACCCAAAGCAATCTACAGATTCAGTGCAATCCCTATCAAATTACCAACAGCATTTTTCACAGAACTAGAACAAAAAATTTCACAATTTGTATGGAAACACGAAAGACCCTGAATAGCCAAAGCCATCTTGAGAAAGAAAAATGGGGCCAGAGGAATCAGGCTCCCTGACTTCAGACTATACTACTAAGCTACAGTAATCAAAACAGTATGGTACTGACACAAAAACAGAAATATAGATCAATGGAACAGGACAGAAAGCCCAGAGATAAACCCATGCACATATGGTCACCTTATCTTTGATAAAGGAGGTAAGAATATACAATGGAGAAAAGACAGCCTCTTCAATAAGTGGTGCTGGGAAAACTGGACAGCTACATGTGAATGAATGAAATTGGAACACTCCCTAACACCATACACAAAAATAAACTCAAAATGGATTAAAGACCTAAATGTAAGGTCAGACACTATAAAACTCTTAGAGGAAAACACAGGCAGAACACTCTATGACATAAATCACAGCAAGATCCTTTTTGACCCACCTCCTAGAGTAATGGAAATAAAAACAAAAATAAACAAATGGGACCTAATGAAACTTCAAAGCTTTTGCACAGCAAAGGAAACCATAAACAAGATGAAAAGACAACCCTCAGAATGGGAGAAAATATTTGCAAGTGAAGCAACTGACAAAGGTTTAATCTCCAAAATATACAAGCAGCTCATGCAGTTCAATATCAAAACAACAAAAAACCCAATCCAAAAATGGGCAGAAGACCTACATAGACATTTCTCCAAAGAAGATATACAGATTGGCGACAAACACATCAAAGGATGCTTGACATCACTAATCATTAGAGAAATGCAAATCAAAACTACAATGAGGTATCACCTCACACTGGTCAGAATGGCCTTCATCAGAAAATCTCCAAATAATAAATGCTGGAGAGGGTATGGAGAAAAGGGAATCCTCTTGAACTGTTGGTGGGGATGTAAGTTGGTGCAGCCACTGTGGAGAATATTATGAAGGTTCCTTAAGAAACTAAAAATAGAAGTACCATAGGACCCAGCAATACCACTAATGGGCATATATCCTGAGAAAACCACAATTCAAAAAGAGTCATGTACCACAATGTTAATTGCAGCTCTATTTACAATGCCAGGACATGGAAGCAACCTACGTGTCCATCGACAGATGAATGGATAAAGAAGATGTGGACATATATACAATGGAATATTACTCAGCCATAAAAGGAAACGAAATTAAGTTATTTGTAGTGAGGTGGATGGACCTAGAGACTGTCATACACAATGCAGTAAGTCAGAAGGAGGAAAACAAATATCGTATGCTAACACATATATATATGCAACCTAAAAAAAATGTTTCTGGTGAATCTAGAGGCAGGACAGGAATAAAGATGCAGACGTAGAGAATGGACTTGAGGACACAGGGAGGGGGAAGGGTAAGCTGGGACAAAGTGAGAGAGTAGCACTGACATATATACACTACCAAATGTAAAATAGCTAGCTAGTGGGAAGCAGCTGCATCACATGGGGACATCAGCTCGGTGCTTTCTGACCACCTAGAAGGGTGTGATAGGGAGGGTGGGAGGGAGGCACAAGAGGGAGGCGATATGGGGATATATGTATATGCATAGCTGATTCACTTTGTTATACAGCAGAAACTAACACAGCATTGTAAAGCAATTATACTCCAATAAAGATGTTAAAAAAAAAAGAGCGAAGATATTTTATGACATGCAAGTTCTCAACAATTTTACTCCAATTCACCATTTCTTAGGCATCTACTGGAGAATGTACTGCACTAAAATAAGGGGATAAACCAAGTAGGAGGAAGACATGGAAAGCAGGACACAGATGAAGGCAGAGGCAGAGAGGATTCCCAGCATGATGCTGAAGGGGTGTCACAACACGTCTACAGAGCAGTTGACCCCAACTGCAGATCAACAAGTGCTCTGAGAGGGGTGTCAGCAGGGAAAATATAAATCTGACAAATTATCAATGTATTTGACTATGCTAAGAAGAATTTCACACTTCTATGGGAAATTTGGGGGCTAAATTCATAAAAGGAGTGCAGAAAACAAAGTAAAACTTTTTAAATAAAGCAAGTGATTCCGTGAAAGATAAAAATTGTCCAAGAAAAGTAATATAAACATGGCTTAGTTATGAACAATATTGACATGTTTATAACTATGTACACAGTTACTGTTCATTTACACAAAAATTATGATATGGGTGTATGGGAAGGAGAGAGGGGGAATGCGTGTATCTGTGGCTGGGATTGCAGTGGGTAACAGAGGGGGACATCTGAGAGCTATATCCTCATCTCCCATAGGAGGAAGTCATATTACTCAATTTAGTTAAACAGGCCCTATTCATCAATGCATCTAAGTCTTTCCTTTGTATCATTCACCAACACTCATTCTTTAGCATAAACTTTGCTTTTCTTCACACTCTGTGCAATAGGTGCTTGAGAACAAACATCCAATTACCAACACCATCATTATTGTCTCTACCTTACAATATCCTACAAGGGCAGTGTGGTGTAGTGGAAATTACATGAAGTTTGAAATAAGGCAGATCTTGGTTAGAATCCCAAGATCACTTACTAGACATATGTCCTTGGGAAAATTTCTCACCCTGAATCTGTTTCATCATCTGGAAAATAGGAAGAATAATACTTCATTTGCGAAGTTGTAAAAATTAAATGTAGTATATATACAAAGTACCCCTCCCCACCAAATGATAGATATGAAGGCTTACATTAAAGCAGTAAGTTCTCATTCTCTCTATCTTTCTGAAGAGCAAGGTCATACTTTGTATCACTATTTTAATAATGATGACAAGGCCTCCATGAATTACTTAATTTCACTCCCTGCAGTCCATAGTTATCACTGATCCATTTCCCACCTCTGCTGCTTTCATTCCTACCCAGGTGACCCTATAAGAACTGGAGTCAGCTCCAGAATTACTATATAGAAGGAACTAGGGGCAAAAATCTGGTAAGAAAGAGACATTAGAAAAATTGTCTTGAAGCTGAATTTGCACAGCAAGGACACTGTTTTGGTTCCAGTAAATAGAGGGATTTTTGCATTTATGCTGTGCATACAAAGCAAGCACCCTGTTTTTGTATATGCTGCCTGTTCGGGGAGTTTTCAGGAGGCCGATGGAGATACAAAAGACCTTAAAAATCCGCCTTCTCCTATTGTGTCCAGCCATCGCTTAGCCCATCGTCAAACATTACCCTCCATGACACGTTTCAAAATTCTTAGATCACATTAATAACTACACCTGAAATACTCTTCCTTTCTTATAACCGATTCATTGCTCCATGCCTATCCTAAGAAATATTCAAAGTTACAAACTGCTCATTGCTCATCACCTAACTTTGACCAAAATTTCAGTCAAGAAAACTGCAATATACGGCTAGTGCTGGAGCCAGACTGCCTATGTTCTAGCCGGTGTGTGACACTGGGCAAGTTTCTTATCCTCTCTATGTGTCAGCTTCCTCATCTACAAGATGAGGACAACAGTAGTAATCTATCCCATGAATTGTGGCAAGGACGAAATGAGTTAATCACTGTAAAGTTTGCTGTGAAGTTAGTGATATATAAAGGTTAGCTATTACTAAGTTAAAACGGTACCATCTTATATATACAGCATTCCTATAGGCACTTATCTAAAATTGACTGCCTCTGAAAAAGAGTGGATATATGTATTTGTATAACAGATTCACTTTGCTGTACACGTGAAACTAACACAACATTGTAAATCAATTATACCCTAATAAAAAGTTTAAAAAATAAAAAAATAAAAGCACTGCCTCATAATCAGTTCATCTAGATATTTGGTAATAAAGCCCCACTGAGTAATGCCCAAAATCCTTTTTTTTTTTTAGAGAACAAAAAGGAAAATAGTATTTCAAAATCCATTTTTATTCCATTTTGATCTATAGCAATGTGTTATTTTGTAATTCATTGTACATATATTTATTGAGTACTTACTATGTGCCAGACACTGTGCCAGGAGCTAAGAATAAAGCAGTGAATGAAAACAGATATAGCCCCTCCCCTGGTGATGGTTACATACAGTGGGGGAGAGCACCACCAATCCAATAATCATAAAACAAATGGAAAACATTAAGTATGAAAAATGTTGCAAGGTGAGGTACATGATGCTGTAAGAAGGTCAATTTACCAAAAATCAATTTGCAGAAAACCAATTTGCCAAAAGTCAATTTTCCAAATGACTGATTCACTGAATTCCCTAACAGACAAATCACTGAAAGCTAGTTCACCAAAAACCAATTTCTAGAAAATCAATTTGATGAAAAGTAGTCTGCCAAATTATCATTTCATCAAATGACTAATTTACTGAATTATTAAGGATTTTTCAAAGACTTCATTTCACAGATGTTGCAATGCAGTCCTTTCATGACAGCTCTTTAACTCCAAATTTGACTGTCTGTCTGGGCTGGATATCAATTTCATGTTTTCACATTTTAGATAGCAAGTCCTTCTCTAAAGCCCAATGATCCAGTACTCCAATGTAACCAAATGGTGGGCTTCTCCTTAAATGCAGTTTACTGTCTTTAGACTTAAGCCTCTTCCAGAAAGATTGCTGCAGAGAACCACCCTAGACCAGGGTGATGAACTGGTCTCCTGTAAGTTGGCTTTTGCCAACTTTGTTTTTAGCAAATCTGTAATTCATGGAACTGACTCTAAGTTAACTGTTTTTCATTGAAATTACCTAAAGTCCATGCTTTAGAACTGGGGAGTTTGGCCTTGTCAACCAGGTGAGAGAAGGCTTCACTGAGGAAAAAAATAACTGAACTAAGGTCAGTAGGACAAACTTTAAGAACCACCAAGCGAAAGGGGGAGGAAACAAAGGGAAAAGCATATGCAAAAACTATTTGAAAGGATGAAGAACTGAAATTAGAAGAGTTTGCAAAATGGCCACTGTGGGTGGAATACAAAGAACATGGGGAAGCATAGTGTGAACAGAGGCTAGAAATATGGTTGAGAGCTAGACCTGTTGTGCCCCATAGACCATAATAAAAACTTCTGTTCTTACTTTAAGAACGGGGAGCTTTAATACATTTAAGTAGAGGAATGACATAATCAGATTTGCATGTTCAAAGATTAGTTTGCAAGTGGTGTGGAGACAATATTTTAAGAGTGTGCTGGTATAGGCTATTTTCTTACCTGGAAATTTACTATTGTGGTAGTTCAGAAGACAGAAGATAGTACTTAGACTAGGGGAGGCAGAAAAAGTGGAGCAAAGTAGATTACTTATAGACCTATTTAGGAGGTCAAAACAACAGAATTTGTTATGGGGTATTGGATATGAAGGTGAAGAAGAGGAAAGGGGGAAAGTGTCTTGGACAACTCCTATATTTCTGGTTTGCATAGTTAGATGGTGGTGCCATTCCTGAGAAAGGGAAAACTAGAAGACCAGGTTTGTATAATATTCCCTCAGTGTATTACTGTATATTTGTATATTTTATGTACCTATCAGAATATATTCTTTCAAACTTTAAGTTATTTAGAAATGAAATGTGAGTTTGATTGAGTTTGGTTAAATGTGAGTCTGGTTGTATACAATTTAGTGCCTTGTGTGTGGGGGGGTATTCCATAAGCCATAATCCTTTTCATCCAGCCTCCATTATTACTAGACTTGAAGCAACTAACCAAGCCTCTCTGTGTCCCAATTTCTTCAGCCTTAAAAAGGAAATACTAGTGCCTGCCTGGGAAGAAACTAGCTAGCATATCTCTACAATCCATTCTCTCCCTTGACTGAAAGGAGGCCCCTAGAAAAGAAGGAAGTTGACCTAGTTAAATTTCCTTATGAACATGTTAACGACAAACCTCCTGGCAAACTTGAAGCAAAGTTAATTGTGCCAAATCATCATTGCACCCAATGATGCCAGTGAGATCTCTGATTCCTGTCTGACTTGATAATGCAATCTTTTGTGTTAAGATTAACACAGAGGACACTGGTGAGGATTAAATGAGTCAATACTTGTGAAAATGCAGTGCCAAGCTTGTAGCAAGCACTCATTAAGTTGGCTATTATTAATAATATATTATTATAATGCCAAGAAAGAGTAAGAGCTATCATTTATTGAGTGAATATTATGTGAAAGGCACTTAAGTGTCTTCTACGGATTATCTCCTTTAATCATCAAAAAAGTCTATGTTGTATGTTTATTACCATTATATAAGAAGCCTAAAGCCTGGAGATTAGTTTTCCCAAAGTCATATAGCTAGTAAATTGTGGCACTAGGTTTTACACCCAGGCAGTCTAACTCTCCAGTTGAACTCTCATTCCTAATTCCAAATAACAGTGCCTTGTTACACCCTGTCTCTGAAAGCCCACTGGAATGTCCATCCAGGTGCTATTTTAGTATGATGAAAGCATAATTTATTAACGAGCATCAAAATGGCCTTAAAATGTTAATGCACTTTCTAAATATATGTGACTCCTACTGAGGGAGTTACTAACCTCAGGAGAAGTAAAAGCAGAAAGAACTACTATTTTTACTCCATTTCTCAAAATGTAATGACCCTTTGATATTCCACCGAGCACAACCCCCGTGTGCTGCCCCCAAAAGAGGCATAGGGATGGTCAGTTATGAAACAATAAAATAAAACTGGAGTTTTAGGAAAATTAGCAAGAGATTTGGTGAGTTTCTCTCTGTGCTCATACTATACAAGCTATTTTCTCTCCTTATTGCCGTCTTATAAACAACAATTGGGATAAGCAAAGCAAAAGAAGAGATATAAGTTAACTCTATCAACTTTGCTAATAGCAATAATTAACATATATGGCTAAAATATTATTTTGGAGGGTAAAAGAGTATGGATTTGATTTGATTTGAAATTATATTTAGAAATGGCATTGGTATTCCACAGCCTTTATTACATAAATGATAGTTATAAACTATGGGCACTCAATTTAGTCTTATTTTATTCATTAAGGACATTCTTTTTTTATAACAACACCATAGATTAGATATGAAATCATATTTCCATGGAGTTTTACAACCCACACAACACTGAGAATAAAATAATTAAACAATAGTGTCCCTGGCACTGACACAGGAAGGTGGAAGATTATCTAATGTTACCCAAGAAGCATTATGGTAGCCATGTTCCTGCCCATTGTGGTTGTTTTCAGTCTAGGTATCAAACAGGAAGCAATTTTTCCTGCTAAAGGAAGCAGACCCTAGCCTTGAAGAAAACAGGGCATGGCAAAGAGAACAAGGTACACAGCAGCCAAATGAGGAAAAGGCCATATTTAACGTAAGCTCTAGGAACTTCAGATGCATAGGTAAAGAAATTTCTGCAAATAGTTATAAAGGCTTTGATACAAAAAAAGTCACCATTCTATGGCAGATTTGAATGGAACCCTCCAAAGTAAGATCACTAGGACTTGAAAGAAAATCGGTGCTTTGTGACCAGCTGGGGGGTGGGATAGGGAGGATGGGAGGGAGGGAGACACAAGAGGGAAGAGATATGGGGATATATGTATATGTATAGCTGATTCACTTTGTTATAAAGCAGAAACTAACACACTATTGTAAAGCAATTATACTCCAATAAAGATGTTAAAAAAAAAAAAGAAATCTAGATTGGAACAGAACAGAGAAGAATGCTTATTAAGAAGGAAATGGAAATTGACATCAGTATCCCATTTGTGAAGAATTCATATTTAATTTTATACACATATGCAAGTCAACTGTACATAAAAATGCATGTTGTTTTTAGAAACCCCAATATGAATAATTTCTTTCCTTAAGTATTGTTGGAGATACCAGAACTGAAAGGACCTGTTGGGAGAGACAATCTGCCATGGGCAGTTATCATACTGCACATTTTTGCAGGGTGTGCCATGAAAGCAAAGCCCTGACCACTCTCTGCCCAGGCCATTTCTGAAATTTGTGCTTGCAGAGAGCAATCTTGAGAGATAAGGTAATGCAACCATCACAAATAAAGAGCAGGCTTGCTTAGTGCTTGCTATAAGAACAGTGGATTCCCAAATGCAGTTAGAATATAACTGACTGCATGTGCAGGCTCCCAACTAGGCCCTCTGTGTACCCCCATGTAAATGAGGGGCAAGGGGAACCAATGCAAACATACTGATGCTCATGAATTGATGAAACAGTAACAGCCTAATTTATTAGCTTGCAAGCATGGTAAAATCAAATCCTGGAACTGAAAAGCCCTGCTTGACCCTATAATAAAGATTCCAGATTCCAGAATAGATGAATAACATCTTTCATAATGCATTTGGATTTCAAAAATAGGGTTTATTTTTTAGAGCAGTTTAAGGCTTAGAGAAAAATTCCCCAGAAAGTTTAAAGGATTTTCATATTCCTCCACCCCCAATTTTACCCTATTATTAATAACTTAGAGTGGTACATTTGTTACAGTTGATGAAACAATATTGATACATTAGGGTTTACTCTGTGTCCTACATTCTGTGGGTTTAATAAATGCATAATGTCATGTGTCTATTATTATAGTATCATATAGTTTCACCACCATAAAAATTCCCTGTGCTCTACTTATTCATCCCCTCTTCCCCTAAACCCCTGGAAAACACTGATTTTTTTTTTTTTTTACTCTCTCTTTAGTTTTGCCTTTTCCATAATGTCATATAGTGGAGATCATAAAATATAAAACATGTAGCCTTTTGAGACTCGATTCTTTCACTTAGCAATATGCATTTTTCTCCATATCTTTCCATGGCTTGATGGCTCATTTTTTTTTTTTACTTTTAATTTTTTTTTTTATACAGCAGGTTCTTATTAGTCATCCATTTTATACCCATCAGTGTATACATGTAAATCCCAATCTCCCAATTCATCACACCACCACACACACTTCCACATCAGTGAATTCCACCATTCTGTCTTCCAGGTGACTTATCTGTTCTTCTGCCTCAGTTATTCTGCTATTGATTCCTTCTAGTGTATTTTTCATTTCACTTATTGTATTGTTCATCTGTTTGTTTCTTCTTTAATTCTTCTAGGTCCTTGTTAAACATTTCTTGCATCTTCTCAATCTTTGCCTCTGTTCTTTTTCTGAAGTCCTGGATCATGTTCGCTCTCATTATTCCGAATTCTTTTTCTGGAAGGTTGCCTATCTCCACTTTGTTTGTCTCCAGTCTGTGAGTCACCCACCCACCCAGAGGTTATGGGACTTGATTTTACTGTGATTGCGCCCCTCCTACCGTCTCATTGTGGCTTCTCCTTTGTCTTTGGATGTGGGGTATCTTTTTTGGTGAGTTCCAGTGTCTTCCTGTCGATGATTATTCAGCAGTTAGTTGTGATTCCAGTGTTCTCAAAAGAGGGAGTGAGAGCACGTCCTTCTACTCTGCCATCTTGACCCCAATCTCTCATTTCTTTTTAATTTTAGTCCTTTGTGATCAGAGAAGATACTTGTATGATATCTGTTTGAAACTACTGAGACTTAATGTGTTGTCTAACATACAGTCTATCCTAGAAAATGTCCCATGTGACCTTGAGTAAAATGTGTGTGCTATTGTTGTTGGGTACAGTGTTCTGTATATATATATATATATATATTTGATCTAGTTAGTATACTGTGTTGTCTTCTATTTCCTTACCTCTTTCTGTTCTATCCATTATTTTATTTACTTACTTATTTACTTACTTACTTACTTACTTATGGCTGCATTGGGTCTTCATTGCTATGCATGGGCTTTCTCTAGTTTCGGAGAGCAGGGGCACTCTTCAGTGTGGTATGAGGGGTTCCCATTATGGCAGCTTCTCTTGTTCCAGAGCACGGGCTCTACATGTGAAGGCTTCAGTAGTTGTGCCAAACGGGCTCAATAGTTGTGGCTCACAGGCTCTAGAGCACAGGCTCAGTAGTTGTGGTGCAGGGGCTTAGTTGCTCCATGGCATGTGGGACCTTACTGGACCAGGGCTTGAACCCATGTCCCCTGCATTGGCAGGCAGATTCTTTACCACTGTGCCACAAGGGAAGTCCCTGTTCTATCCATTATTGAGACTGTATTGAGGTCCTTCAATGATTATCATAGAACTGTTTCTCCCTTTATTTTTTTCTGGTTTTATAATTGACATACAACACTGTATTAGTTTAAGGTGTACAGCATAATGACATATGTATTGCTAAATGATTATGATAGTATGCGTAGTTAATATCCATCACTTCATATAGTTACAATTTTTTCCTTATGATGAAATCTTAGCAACTTTCAAATATACAATATGGTATTGTTAACTGTATTCACCATGCGGTACATTACATCCCTAGAACTTACCTTATACTGGAAGTTTGTACCTCTAAACTCCCTTCACCCATTTTCTCTACCTCTCACCCCCTGTCTCTGGCAACTACCAATCTGTTCTCTGTTTCTATGAGTCTGTTTTTTAGATTCCACATATAACCACATATAAATGAAACCATACAGTTTTTTCTTTCTCTTATTCCACTTAGCATTATGTATAGCTCACTTTAGTTCTGTCTGTTTTTGCTTCATATATTTTGATGATGTCATTAGGTGCATAAATGTTTGTTATATCTCCTTGATGTATTTAAACTTTTATAAATGTTCTTCTTTGTCTCTTGTAATCTTTTTTTTGGATTTAATGTCTATTTTGTCTGATAGAAGAATAACAACCCTTTCTGTCTTTTGGTTACTATTTTCATGGAATATCTATCCCCATTCCTTCACTTTCAATCTATTTGCACCTTTGGATCTAAAGTGAACCTCTTATAGTTGGATCATATGTTTTTAATCCATTCCTCTAACCTGTCTCTTGTTTGTCATTCACATATAAGTACTAATAAGGAGGGACTTCTGTCACTTTTTTCCAGCTTTATTGAAATGTAATTGACATAACATTGTGTAGGTTTAAAGTGTACAATGTGATCATTTGATACACATATATATTGTGAAATATTAACTGAAATAAGATTAAAACATTCCTTATCTCACATAATTAACTTTGTTGTTGTTAGTGTGAGAATGTTAAAACTCTACTCTCATAGCAACTTCCTAGTGTACAATACAATAATGTTAACTGGAGTCACCATGCAGTACCTTAGATCCCCAGAAGTTGTTCATCTTCTAACTGTAAGCTTGTACTGTTTGACCAAAATCTCCCCATTTTCCCCATCCCTCAGCCCCTGGCAACCACCACACTACTTTTTGTTTCTATGAGTTTGATATTTTTAGATTCCACACGTGAGTTCAAAAAGCATCTGTCTTTCTCTCTCTGGTTTATTTCATTTAGCAAAATGCCTTCAAGGTCCATCCAGGTTGTCACAAATGGCAAGATTTCCTTCTTTTATCTGGATAAATAATATTCCATTCTATAAGTATACTTCATTTTCTTTATTCATTCATCTGTCAATGGACACTTAAGTTATTTCCATGTCTTGACTGTTGTGAAGAATGCTATAGTAAACATGGAGGTGCAGATATATCTTTGAGATAGTGATTTCATTTCCTTTCAATATATACCCATCAGCAGGATTGCTGAATCATATTATAGTTGTATTTTTAATTTTTTGAGAACTCTCTATACTTTTCCAATAGTGGCGATACAAATTTACATTCCCACCAACAGTGCACCTGATTTCCTTTTCTACACATCCTTGTCAGCAGTTATTGTTTGTCTTTTTGAGAATACTCATGCTAACAGATGTGAAATAGTATCTCGTTGTGGTTTTGATTTGCATTTCCCTGATGGTCAGTGATATAGAGCTCCTTTTCATGTACTTGTTGGCCATTTGTATGTCTTCTTTGGAAAAAATGTCTATTCACGTCTTTTGCCCATTTTTAAATTGAATTGTTTGGGTTTTTGCTGTTGAGTTCTATATGTATTTTGGGTATTAACCCCTTATCAGATATATGGTTTGCAAATATTTTTACCCATTCCATTAATTGCCTTATCATTTCACTGATTGTTTCTTCTCCTGTGCAGAAGATTTTTAGTTTAATGTAGTAATGCTTGTTGATATTTGCTTTTGTTGCTTGTGTTTTGGGGTTCATATCCAAAAAAATCATTGCCAACACCTATGTCAATGAGCTATTTCTCTATATATTTGTCTAAAAGTTTTATAAGTTCAGGACTCATGTTGAAGTCCTTAATTCATTTTGAGTTACATTTTGTGAGTGATGTAAAATGAGAGTGTAGTTTCATTCTTTGGCAAATGAATATCCAGTTCTCCCAATATCATTTACTGAAGAAACTATCATTTCCCCATTGGGTATTCTTGGCTCCCTAGTTGGCGGTATGCAAGAGTTTATTTCTGGGCTCTCAATCCTGCTCCATTGGTCTATGTGTCTGTTTTATACGAGTACCATACTGTGTTTATTACTATACATTTCTGATATAATTTGAAATCTGGAAGTGTGATGCCTCCAGCTTTCTAAGGCTGCTTTGGCTATTTGAAGTCTTTGTGATTCCATATGAAATCTGGGAGAGTTCCTTCTATTTCTCTGAAAAATGCCATCGGAATTTTGATAGAGATTGCACTGGATCTATAGATGGTTTAGGTACTGGAGCCATTTCGATAATATTAACTGTTTAGATCCATGAGCACAGGCTATCTTTCCGTTTACTTGTGTCTTCTTCCATTTCTTTCTTTTTTTTTTTTACATCTTTATTGGAGTATAATTGCTTTACAATGGTGTTAGTTTCTGCTTTATAACAAAGTGAATCATCTATACATATACATATATCCCCGTATCTCCTCCCTCTTGCATATCTCTCCCAACCTCCCTATCCAACCCCTCTAGGTGGTCACAAAGCATCAAGCTGAACTCCCTGTGCTATGTGGTTGCTTCCCACTAGTTATCTATTTTACATTTGGTAGTGTATATATGTACATGCCACTCTCTCACTTTGTCCCAGCTAACCCTTCCCACTCCCCAAGTCCTCAAGTCCATTTTCTACATCTGTGTCTTTATTCCTGTCCTGCACCTAGGTTCTTCAGAACCTTTTCTTTTTTTTGTAGATTCCATATACATGTGTTGGCATATGGTACTTGTGTTTCTCTTTCTGACTTACTTTAGTCTTTTTTTTTTGCAGTACGTGGGCCTCTCACTGTTGTGGCCTCTCCCGTTGTGGAGCACAGGCTCCAGACGCGCAGGCTCAGTGGCCATGGCTCACGGGCCTAGCTCCTCCTCAGCATGTGGGATCTTCCCGGACCGGGGCACGAACCCATGTCCCTTGCATCGGCAGGCGGACTCTCAACCACTGCACCAAGAGGGAAGCCCAGCTTTTAGTTTTATTGATGTTTGCTATAGTTTTCTTCATTTCTTTTTCATTTATTTCTGAGCTGATCTTTATGATTTCTTTCCTTCTGCTAACTTTGGGGGTTTTTTGTTCTTCTTTCTCTAATTGCTTTAGGTGTAAGGTTAGGTTGTTTATTTGAGATGTTTCTTGTTTCTTAAGGTAGGATTGTATTGCTATAAACTTCCCTCTTAGAACTGCTTTGTCTGCATCCCATAGGCTTTGGGTTGTCATGTTTTCATTGTCATTTGTTTCTAGGTATTTTTTGATTTCCTCTTTGATTTCTTCAGTGATCTCTTGGTTATTTAGTAGTGCATTATTTATCTTCCATGTGTTTGCATTTTTTACAGACTTTTTTCCTGTAATTCATATCTAGTCTCACAGCATTGTGGTTGGAAAAGATACTTGATAGGATTTCAATTTTCTTAAAATTACCAAGGCTTATTTGTGACCCAAGATATGATCCATCCTGGAGAATGTTCTATGAGCACTTGAGAAGAAAGTGTATTCTGTTGTTTTTGGATGGAACGTCCTATAAATATCAATTAAGTGCATCTTGTTTAATGTATCTTTTAAAGCTTGTGTTTCCTTATTTATTTCCTTATTTATTTTCATTTCTGTCCATTGGTGAAAGTGGGGTGTTAAAGTCCCCTACTATGGGAAGGGGAAGGGAAAGCTTACCTTGCTCTCTCATCTCTGTGTATTTCTCTGTCTTATCATTTTGCTTAACTTACTGTGTTTGGGGTCTCTTTTTCACAGGCTGCAAGTTCGTAGTTTCTGTTTTTTTTGGTGTCTGCCCTCAGTGGCTAAGGTTGGTTCAGTGGGTTGCGTAGGCTTCCTGGTGGAGGGGACTGGTGCCTGTGTTCTGGTGGATGAAGCTGGATCTTGTCTTTCTGGTGGGCAGGACTGCGTCCGGTGGTCTGTTTTGGGGTGTCTGTGATCTTATTATGATTTTAGGCAGCCTCTCTGCTATGGCTGGGGTTATTTTCCTGTCTTGCTAGTTGTTTGGCATAGGGTGTCCAGCACTGTAGCTTGCCGGTCGTTGCATGGAGCTGGCTGTTAGCATTGAGATGCAGATCTCTGAGAGAGCTTTCGCCATTTGATATTACGTGGAGCTGGGGGTCGCTGTTGCACCAATGTCCAGAACTTGGCTCTCCCACCTAAGAGGCACAGGCCTGACACCCGCCCAGAGCACCAGGACCCTGTCATCCACACAGCTCAGAAAAAGGGAGAAAAAAAATAAAGAAATAAAAAAATAAAATAAAGTTATTAAAATAAAAATACATAAAAATTATTAATAATAAAAAAATTTTTAAGTAATTTAAAAAAAAGTAAGAAAGAAAGAAGAGAGCAACCAAACCAAAAAACAAATCCACCAATGATAATAAGCACTAAAAACTATCCAAAAAAAAAAAAGACAGACAGAACCCTAGGCAAATGGTAAAAGCTACACAGACAAAATCACATGAAGAACCATACACATACACATTCACAAAAAGAGAAAAAGGAAACATACACACACATATATATATATATATATATATAAACAGGAAGAGAGCAACTAAATCAATAAATCTACCAATAATAATAAACTCTAAATACTAAACTAAGTTAAACATAAAAACAGAAATAAATTAGATTCAGAAAGCAAACCCCAAGTCTAAAGTTGCTACCAAAGCCCACCACTTTGATTTTGGGATGATTCATTGTCTCTTCAGGTATTCCACAGATGCAGGGTACATCAAGTAGATTGTGGAGATTTAATCTGCTGCTCCTGAGGCTGCTGGGAGAGATTTCCTTTTCTCTTCTTTGTTTGCACAGTTCCTGGGGTTCAGCTTTGGATTTGGCCCCACCTCTGCGTGTAGGTCACCTGAGGGCATCTGTTCTTCGCTCAGACAGGACACGGTTAAAGTAGCAGCTGATAAGCAGGCTGTGGCTCACTCAGGCGGGGGCGGGGGGGAGGTACGGATGCGGAACGCAGGGCGAGACTGTGGTGGTAGAGGCCGGCGTGACATTGCACCAGCCTGAGGTGCACTGTGCATTCTCCCGGGGAAGTTATCCCTGGATCACGGGACCCTGGCAATTGTGGACTGCACAGGCTCCCAGGAGGGGAGGCTTGTATAGTGAACTGTGCTTGCAAACAGGCTTCTTGGTGGCTGCAACAGCAGCCTTAGCATTTCATGCCCGTCTCTGGTGTCTGTGCTGATAGTCACACCTCGTGCCCATCTCTGGAGTTCGTTTAGGTGGTGCTCTGAAGCCCCTCTCCTCACGCACCCTGAAACAATGGTCTCTTGCTTCTTAGGCAGGTCCAGACTTTTTCCCAGACTCCCTCCTGGCTACCTGTGGTGCACTAGCCCCCTTCAGGCTGTCTTCACACAGCCAACCCCAGTCCTCTCCCTGGGGTCTGAACTCTGAAGCCGGCTCCCAGCCCCCACTCGCCCCGGCGGGTGAGCAGACAAGCCTCTCTGGCTGGTGAGTGCTGGTCGGCACCGATCCTCTGTGCGGGAATCTCTCCGCTTTGCCCTCTGCACCCCTGTTGCTGCACTCTCCTCCGTGGCTCTGAAGCTTCCCATCCCCCAGCCCAGCCAGGGAAGGGCCTTCCTAGTGTGTGGAAACTTTTCCTCCTTCACAGCTCCCTCCCAGAGGTGCAGGTCCTGTCCCTATTCTTTTGTCTCTGTTTTTTCTTTTTTCTTTTGCCCTACCCAGGTACATGGGGGAGTTTCTTGCCTTTTGGGAAGTCTGAGGTCTTCTGCCAGCCTTCAGTAGGTGTTCTGTAGGAGTAGTTCCACATGCAGATGTATTGCTGATGTATTTGTGGGGAGGAAGGTGATCTCCACATCTTACTCCTCTGCCATCTTGATGGTCTCCCTGTGTCTTCTTCGATTTCTTTGATCAATGTCTTATAGTTTTTGGTGTATAGATCTTTCACTTCCCTGATTAAATTTATTCCTAAGTATGTTATTGTTTTTGATGCTGTCACAAATGGGATTGTTTTCTTTTTCAGATATTGCATTGCTAGAGTATAGAAGCACAGCTAAGTTTTGTATTTTGGTTTTGTATTCTGCAACTTTACTGAATTCATTTATTAGTTCTAAAAGTTTTTCAGTGGAGTCTTTAGGATTTTCTATATACAAGATGATGTCACCAGCAAACAGACAATTTTATTTCTTCCTTCCCAATATGGATACCTTTTAGTTCTTTTTTTGCCTAATTGCTCTGGCTAGTATTTCCAGTACTATATTGAATAGGAATGGTGACAGTGGTCATCCTTGTTCTGTTCCTCATCTTATAGGGAAATTTTTTTCTCTCTCACCATTGAGTATGATGTTAGCTGTGATTTGTCATGTACAGCCTTTATTGATATATGTTCCTTCTTTTTTTTTTTTTTTTGACTGAGCTGCATGGCTTGTGGGATCTTAGCTCCCCAATGAGGGATTGAACCTGGGCCCTCAGCAGTGAAAGCACAGAGTCCTAATCACTGGACCACCAGGGAATTCCCAAGATACGTTCCTTCTATACTGTTTTTTTGAGAGTTTTTATCATGAAAAAAATGAATTTTGTCAAATGCTCTTTCTGCATCTAATGAGGTGATCATATGACTTTTGTCTCTCATTCTATTAATGTGGTGTATTACATTTATTAATTTGTGTATGTTGAGCCATACTTCCATCCCAGGGCTAAAAACCATTTGATCACTGTGCGTGATCCCTTTATGGTGCTGTTACACTTGATTTGTTCTGATTTTGTTGAGAATTTTTGCACCCACAGTCATCAGAGATACTGTCCTGTAGTTTTCTTCTCTTGGCTTTGGCATCAGTGTAATGATGGCGTCATAAAATGAATTTTGGGAGTGTTCACTCCTCTTAAATTTTTTTGGAAGAGTTTGAGAAGGATTGGCATTAGTTCTTCTTTAAATGGTAGATTTCACCACTGAAGCCATCTTGTCCTGGGCTTTGACTGGGAAGTATTTGATTACTGATTCAATCTCCTTACGTGTCTGTTCAAATTTTCTATGTCTTCATGTTTCAGACTTGGTAGGTTGTACTTCTGTCATATTGTTCCATTTTCTATGTCTCACAGTTTTTTTGTCCCACATTTCCTGTATTACTGTCTTCTTTTGTGATTTGTTTTTTTGTAGTGAAGTGCTTAAATTCCTTTCTCATTTCCTTTTGTGTATATTCTCTACCTATTTTGTGGTTATCATAGGGATTACATTTAACATCCTAAAGTTACATTCTAATTTGATTTTGTATCAGCTTAACTTCAATAACATATAAAACTGTCCTCCTTTACACCTCCATCCTCACCCCTTTTGGTTTGTCACACAATTACTTCTTCATACATCATGTGCCCCAAAACATAAATTAATAATTCTTTTAAATAGTCTTTGAAATTTTGTAGAGAATATGTGGAATTACAAACCAAAGTTACAATAATACTAGCTCTTTTAATGTATTAGTCTCTTAAATCATGTAGAAAACAAAAAAAAAAAATGGATTTACAAACTGTTGTTACAATAATACTAAATTTTCTAATTGCCCATATATTTACCTTTATTGCAATCACTATTTCTTCATATGGTTTTTAGTTACTGTCTTGAATCTTTCATTTGACCCTGCAGGACTCACTTGAGCATTTCTTGCAGGTAGGTCTGGTGGTGATAAACTCCCTCAGTGTTTGTTTTATTTATCTGAGAAAGTCTTAAATTATCCTCACTTTTGAGGAAGTTTTGCAAGATATAGGCTTCATGGTTGAAAGGTTTTTTTTTCTTTCAGCACTCTGGATATATCAGCCCACTGCCTTCTGGTCCCCCAAGTTTCTGATGAAAAATAATCTTATTGTGGATCCTTGTGACATGTTGCTTCTCTCTTGCTGCTTTCAAGGTTCTCTCATTGTCTTTGGCTTTTGAAAGTTTGATTATAATGTGTCTCAGCATAGGTCTCTTGAGTTCATCTTAAGTTCATGAATTCAAGTAAGTTCATCTTACTTCAAGCTCACTGAGCTTCTTAGATGTTTATATTCATGTCTTTCATCAAATTTGGGGAGTTTTCAGCCATTATTTCTTCAAATGTTTTCTCTGCCTCTTTCTTCTCCAACTGGATTCCCACAATGCATATGTTGATCCATTTGATCATGTCACACAGGTTCCTTAGGTTCTGCTCACTTTTAATGTTTTTCCTTCTATTCCTCAGTCTCAATAATTTCCATTATCCTATCTTCAGGTTTGCTGATTCTTCTTCCTGCTCAAATCTGCCTTTGAATCCCTCTATTGAATTTTCATTTCAATAACTGTACTCTTCAGGTCCAGAATTTTTCTTTAGGTTTTCTATATTTTCATTGATTTTTCCGTTTTGTTCGTATGTCATTTTCTTGAGTTGAGCATCTTTAGGGCAGTTTTTTGTTTGTTTGTTTTTGCTATCAGGTGTTTTTCAGGGACAGTTTCTGTTCATTTTTTTTCCCCTTTGAATGGGTCACATTCTCCTGCTTCCTTGTATGCCTTTTGATTTTTTTTTGTTATTGTTGAAAACTAAATATTTTAATCTAATAATGTGGCAACTCTAAAAATCCAATTCTCCCCATTCCCCAGGGTTTGCTGTTTTGTTTTTGTGATTTTTGTTTTTTGTTTTTGTTTTCTTGATTGCTGTAGGTTGTCTCTATGCCAAGAATGAGTCTGAGGTGTAAACTTAAGGTCTTCCCAGGTCTTTTCTGAGCCTGCCCCTGAGCATGCATAGTCATTTTCTAACTTTCCCCGTATATACAGTTGTTTTTGAATGTCCTAGTTTTTAATGTCTGGCTTCCAAAAGGGTAAAAAGAGAGAAATGGATGGGAGAGAAAAAGGGTCAGTCCTTTAAATCTTCTGGAAGTCACTTGAGGGGGAGGGGCTTACAACAATGGGAGGTGTAACAACAATGACCACCCACCTCTTTTTCTGCATTTCTGCAATCAGATCTCAACATTTTGAGGACAGAGTCTTTTTGTTAACCCACTTTGGCTCCCGCAAGCTGTGTGCAAGGTTCTCCAGGAGCATGTGCACATCTGCCTGCCATGTGGCTGGGGGTGGGGAATAGGTATTTGCTCCTGTGCTAAGAGCTGAAATTGACCAAATTAACTACATTTACCATCCAATATTTCCCCTGGAAATTGCAAGACTTCAATAGACTCCAGAGTTCCAAAACAGTTACATCAGACGGATTCTGCCAGTGCAATTGTTGTTTAGATGGAGAGACAGGTTCCTGGCACTTCCTATTCCACCATCTTCCCAGAATTCTCTATAATGTGTTTTCAACATTTAATAACTTTATAGATTTTTTTCCCACAAAATGCCTCAAACAATAATATAAATTGTATTACAAATCTAACATTCATGTTAGATTTCACGTATATCATTTGAATTTTATTACTATGTATCTTTTGTACATTTATTTCTCTAACTCTTGAAAGTACACATTTAGGTACAAATATATTTACTATCTGGTTCTATATAATGATGCTGTTCCTATACATCAACAAATGGCCTTTGGTAATAATGCTTTGCTGATTGTATTAGTGATGTATTTTAATCATAACAGTTCTATTAAACAAACATAATCTCATGAGACAGATACTTCTGCCATGTAATGAAAAGATAGTTATTTGGCTATTTCATTATGGCACCATGGTATTTAAAAGTGATGTGAGCAATTTGAGGGTTTTTTTAAAAACTGTTTTTCAAAAGGTTATATTGCTATTCTTTCTAGATTTGGTAGGGTAGGGTTGGCCTTTATTAGTTCCTGGGATAGCAAAGTATTTCAGTAGATGTATAACTGAAAAATAGTCACTGAAATAATGAGAGTGGTTTTTCAGGGTAGAATATTATGAACCCATGAAGATACAAAAGTACCCAAGAGGAGGTAGTTCTCCCAGCAAGAATAATGATATCCAATTTTTCCTAAACAATATCATCTTTTAAAAATCTGATTAAAATGTGATTATAGGAAAATAATTTTGATGTTCAATTACTAAAATTAGATCATACTTTTGATCATATAAGTAATTAATAAAACCTTTTTATGACAATTTAAAAGCATATATGCCAAAGTGAACCACATAGTTAAGGCTAGCTTAGCTAGTAATTCTCACTGACGCTAACTAAGGCAGGACTCCTGAGTTATGAGAGTCAAATGAACATTCTTTTACATACAGTTTAAATAGTGTAAGGCATCTATTTTATGAAGTGTTATTAAAATATTGTGAGTTACTAAAGGGCAAATAGATAAGATGATAAGACTGAGGAAAGGAACATGTCTGCCTTTTGAGGTAAAGCAATTGATTGATAATATAAGGATATAATAGATGAAGCAAAATATCACAAAAGGTGAGAAAGGATGAAAGGTATGAGCATCAAAATTAAAAAGGAGAAAGACATTTTCTTCTCTGAGATTAGAAGGAAGATGGGAAATGTGTGTTAATATACAAAAACTTTTTTTTTTTCCAGTGAAGAGAGAAATTAAGAGAGTTGATGTGATAGTCCTCAATCTTCCTAGTGGAGTTAGAATGAACAATGTTACCAAGGAGAGGCAGGGATAGGATGCTTGGGTTCTGGGGGGATATGAAATATTTAGAGATGAATATGAAACTTGTTTAACAACAGTAATGGCACCACTGAGGGTGGACAACATGAATTAGCAGTAAAATCAATTAGTCTGGTTTCCTGACTTACTCTTAATAATATTTCAGCAATTGGGGAACTGGAGTAAGAGAATTGAATTATAGTGCTGACCCAGCACTAGAATCCAACTATAAAAATTTAACTGAATTAGGTAATGCCTGTGGCTGGTGACTACTGATTAGTTGAAACTCTTTCCTTTCTGTAAGGAAGATCTTTTATTAATCTTACAAAAATCTACAGAGTTCAAGCTACTGTGGTATATATCATTGGTAAGAACCAAGAAACCTTAGAGTAGAACAAATGAATCATTTAAATAACTAGAATTTGCATCTGTTATGAGCTAAACTAGATAGATTGGTAATTTATCTTGGTGATCCATCACTCCCAGATGATTTGACCAGAGTCATAATATGGGACCTAATTATGAGATACATTAAGACAGAAAAATCTGGAGTTAGACAAATACAGTAGCACTGACTTTACTCTATAAATGCCATTAAAAGGGAACAGGCTTTCTTTAGCTTTGGGACAATAGACTTGTGGATTGCATTCAGTTACCATTAAAAGCTTAGGAAAAAATACCTTGTTATCCTTTCACTTCAAACAAGCCAATAAACAGCCAAAAAACAATTTCTAGCTTTCCTACCAATACCACACTTCTTTTCATGGGCCTCTTTGTAATACAGAAACTCTGTAAATAGTACTTACATCTATATTATGAAGTCAAGAATAATAAATATATTTAATAATCCTTCACCTGTTTTCTTCAACGCTTTTATTAGACATTTTCTTCCCAATAAACTTACACAACTCTCCAGTTTTCCGAGATTTCAAACCCAATCCAAGATCCAGACATAGAGAGTTGAGAAAGTATATACCCTCCATTCTCCTCATCCCCTAAAGAACTTTATCATAATTACAAATGACAATCCAAACTACAACCTTTTCCTTTTCTATTAAAAAAAAAAAAAAAGGAAAGAAGAAAAACAGGAAGGGAGGGAAGGAGGGGGCTGGTTTGAAGTGTCAGAGGATATGTTAAAAGATAAAAGTTTTTAGGCTGTTTTTTCTCAGCCTAAAAACTGTTAAAAAACAAAAATTCAACCAAATAAATTTGAAGATCTAATTGGCTTTATTAGGTAAGTCATGAATCAGGTAGCATCCCATCTAGCAATTGGAAGGGCCCTTCAAGGGGTTGTATAAAATGGAAGGTTTTCACAGGAAGAAGGGTGGGGCAAAGGAGCTATTAGCAAAAGAAAGGAAGGGATTATTTTAGGCTGGAGGACATCTTTTGGGGGAAAGGGAACTATAAGGGTTTTATCATGCAGATTGCCTCTCTTCCTCTGGGGGATGGAGAAGGCCCACAGTGGCAGATTACCTCTGGTCAAATTGGTGCTGACCAGAAAGTTCCAGACTGGTTGACTAAGATTAAGGGCAAAACTGTAATAAGGTTAGATATTAAATCTAGGTTTGGTATCATAAATGTTAGCACAAGTGACGCCATTTTGGGCCTGTGATTTTTCTCTTTAACACCAGCAACGAGGGGAAAGAAGTATTTGTTGTGTGCCATTATTTGCGAGACATCTGATATACACTAGATTATTTAATCCATAGAACATCCCTGGCAATAAAGTGATATTCTCATTTTGCAGATGGGAAAGCCGAGGTCCAAGTATTTACCTCACCCAAGGCCACAACATAAAAGAGGGAGGTACAGTCAATCTACTTAGGTCTGTTTTGAAAAACAGTTAATATTTCTTCTTCACTAATCTGCAACTGAAAATAAAAAGCATACAACATATTAAAAACCAGAAAGATTATTTGGCCTGCTTTGTTACCAATTCTCTGGTTCTTTGTTTGCTACCACAACAGTCTACTTTTTAGAGCTAAAAGGGCCACTTCAAATAAACATTCTAGATTGCTCTTCATGTGAAAATGCTTTATAACTAAAGCTGACTTAAGCACTGTCTTCCTAAAATGCAAATAATTTCTTCTACATTGAAGTCTATAAAAGACTCACATCTTGTTTCATCTAAGAAATAAAATTCCCTGGTGATACATCTTTGAGAAGAGTATGTACAAAGCCTCAGAAGTAAGGCAATAAAACATTACTTGAAACATTTAATAATCTACATGTTGGCAATGTCCACATTATCTTAAGAAAACTCTTCAACATATATACAATAATATATATAACATTTTATATATATTTTTTCCAGTTACAGTAGAGGAAGCTAACATGCATAATCCCTAAAGATTTATGATACCACTAAAGAACTTATTTCCTGTCAAATTTCTCTTTAAAAATATTGATATATGCCAAATGAGCATATCCCCAAAAGGATTTTTACTAAAACCAAGATTCACTAATAATGATTAATAATTTATTAATAATTATTGAGTACTGGGAGACATTGTGCTGGGTGCTGGGCAAGGAACAGGAAGAAACAAACATGATGCCTAGCCTCAAAGAACTTAGTTCCTCAGGTAGAAGACAGACGTTCAAAAATTACAGAGAAAATAATTATAATTGTGATAGGTGTTAGAGAGTAATAGGATATTCTGAGGATATTTTATAGAATACTTGATCTATTGTGTGAAGTTAGGTAAAATCTCCCCTGAAGATAGGACATTTAAATTGAGATCTGAAAGAATGAGTTAGTGATACTCGAGGCAAGGGACCACAGCACGGAAGATCTACTATGATTAAACACACACACACACACATATGTGTATAGCACAAGGTTAAAGAGCTTATCTAAATAACTACAGAGGTTTTTTGCAACCAGAAGTTATTTTATTTCTGTAAAACATTCCAAAACTAATGAGATAATTTCCAGAAAACTTTTAAGAAAGGAGATGCAACTTAAGCCAAGCACTGGGCTCTGTACCTTGCATATTTCATTTAATTTACTCTTTCAACAAAATTATGAGGTAGCTATTTGTGGGCCCTGGTTTTATTCCTTCTACAATTTGCCAAGCCAAAGTGTGTCTTGCACACTGACTGTCACAGTAGAAACTTTAAAAAGAACCTAAACAGTAAATGATAAAGTTCTCTGTCCTGCCTTCCATCTAAATCTTAAACCTGTACACAAACACTGCATAATTATCCATTCCAGCCCTCTCCCCTTCTTAGCAAACTTGAGTTTTCAGACTCTGTAAACACCCCAATCACATAACAAGTAAAACTGCAGCTATGCCATAGCCATCTACTTTCTTGCTCTCCACCTCATTCCTACTTACATCACCCTGTGATTACATGGCCCTCTCTGAGCCAGTCAAAGCCTTGGTTGTCCCTGACCAGAAAATTTTTCACCTCCCAACGTTAAAAAGTAGCAATGATAGTTGTGAATTCTTGTTATAAATAAGTGAAGAAGAGACACACAGATCTAGTCTTAGGGAGAAGATAAGTGAGTTGACCAAAATAAGAATTAGATAAAAATTAATAATCCCACACAGTGTTTTTTCCTGTAGCACATGTTGATTATTTTAGGCAGAACAGGAAAAACTGTTACAGTTTTTAATGTGCCTATAAATATTTATGTCCATTTTCTAGGTTTGGAATCTTCCCACCATTTCTTTATTTTGAATTCATGTTCAGCCAGTTATGCCTGTTTTGATCTTTTGGGATTTTTAAAACATCAAATTTCAAATTTTGTTTGAATGTAACAACAGGTAAAATGTCTATAAATCAACAAGATGATACTGATATTCCAACTCCCCACAGGCAAGAGGGCAGAAACTTACTGCCTAGATTTTGAGAAAGATCCTCTTATGATGATGAAAGTCTTTGAGATAGCAGCAATAATTGCTGTATGATGTAAACTGAAGGTAATGAATAGTAAACCTGATTATCTCCAAGGTCTTCAGATTCCTTCCTAACCCCAAAGACCACCCTGCACCCTTTACAAGGCAGACATTTGGCCAAGAGGCATTTCACTCATGACTAATCCAAGCCCAAGATTATCCTTGAATAGGCACTGAGGTTGCACATTTGTTTAATTATAGTTTCCTTTCTGAACTTAAAGCTTTTTTCAAAGACTTTCATCAAGATGAATCTCACTATGCACCTCATGCCTGTTGATTTTAGTTGCCACAAAAAGCCAAAGTTAACTCTCATCTTCAGGACTCTAATTCCTATAAGACTCTGAACATCTCCTTTGCTGACCCATTTCTTATCCCTGTCGGACACCTGAAAGCTTTCCACTGGGCCCTCTGAGACTCAGTCATCAGCAAAATCACCTTCTCTAAACATTTCCTTCACTTTTTTGCTTTAAAACCTATCAGCCCTCTCCTCTGCAGCCCAAACTCCCAAACTCCACCACTATGAAGCCTGGAGGTGGAGAGGATGACATTCCCGCTCCCTGCAGTTCCTTCCAGACCACTCTTCTTCCCTCCTCCAAAAGCTGCCCATTTAAATTTTATGACATCAAAGACCCGCACGAACTCCCTCTCCCTGCTGCGGTTCTCAAACAATCCCCAGGCTAGTCTCCCTCCACCCCATTCCTTGGAGATTTTAGTTCTTAACTCCCTGACACTGTCTTAAACCGCATTCCTGTCATAATTCTCAGCGGGCTTCAGTGTCCACATAGACGATCTACCCAATACATTGTCACTCAGTGCCTTGACCTCCTCTCCTCCACTGATTTTTTATTCTCCACCTTACCTCAGCTACTTACTCGCATGGCCATACCTCAATCCTCCTCTTTCCCAATAACTACCGTCAGCCCTCCATATCTGTGGGGTTCCACATCCTCTAATTCAACCAGTCGTGGATTAAAAATATTCAGGAAAAAAAAAATCCAGAAAGTTTCAAAAGGCAAAACTTGAATTTGCTGTGCACTGGCAACTATCTACACGGCATTTACATTGTATTTATATAGCATTTACAGTTGACCCTTGAACAACATGGACAGTGCAGGTCCTTACATGTGGGTAAAAAAACTACAGTACTGCATGATCCACAGTTGGTTGAATCTGTGAACGTGGAACCGAGGATACAGAGGGCCGACTGTAAAGTTAAACACGGATTTTTCCACGGCACAAAGGGTCAGCGCCCCTAACTCCCACACTGCTCCAGGGTCAGCTGTACATTGTATTAGATATTATAAGCAATCTAGAGATGACTTAAAGTATATGGGAGGATGCGCATAGGATATATACAAATCCAATGCCATTTTATATAAGGGATTGAGCATCCATGGATTTTGGTATCCATGAGGGCACTGGGAAACAACCTCCTCAGATACCAAAGGACGGCTGTATTGCCTCTTGATCATCTCAGTTTGAGGTTATCTCATTTTGACTATCATCTCCTATTTTTCCAGCTCACCACCTCTACTTAGAATCTGGAAAATTCCAACAATCCTCTGACCCCACCAGAACCTACAGTTCATTGATCATAACGTCTTTTTCTCGTCTCCCACCCCTCATATCATAACTTCTGTCCTTGTCCAGCTTAAATTGCACGCTCAATAATAATCACTCCTTTGCATACACTCTTCACTCTCCTGCCCTTTTCTTGTCTCCCTGTACATGGCTAAACCTCAACCCTGGTAATGTCCAACTCTCTGCCTATTCCATGGTTGTACTTGTGCATGTACACATGGCTGGAGGAAACAAATAAACAAACTGACTGGTTTCACTTATATTCGTGACCTCTAACTTCAATGGGCCCCTAATGCTGCCTGGAATCATACTGTATTTCCATTCTCCTCAACACTAAACAACTATTACATGGCTTTACCTCTCTCCTAAAACCTCCAACTCTTCTTTCAGTCTCACTCTCAACTGATGACCTTGCTTTCTATTTTACTGATAAAATAGAAACAATCAGATGAGAATTTCTGCAGACTCCCACAACGACATTCACCCACCTACCTGCAGCTGCTGTCTCTCCTGTTACTGAGTGAACTCGTTCATGCTCCTAGCAAAGGGAAACCCTTCCATTTGTGGAAGGGAAGATCCTTTCCCACCTACTCAAAGTCATTGTCTCAGCAATTCTTCCTTCTCTCTCCAGTATCAAAAATCTCCTTTCCTAGATTTTTTTGCCATTAATGAACAAACATGCTTTTTCTCTTTTCTTAAAATTTCGCTTTACCCTGCTCTGCGTTATAGCTACCACCCCATTTTTTCCCTTCTTGTTAGCAAACCTCCTTGAAAGAGTTGTTTATTCTTGCTGTCATCAATTTCTTTCCCATTTTCTCTTCAGTCTCCTACAGGCTTTAACACTCACCACACCACTCCATCCAACTGCTTATCTTTACATTGTTAATTCCAGTAGCAATCCTCATCTTATTATAATATTTAGCAATATATAATGTAGCTAATTGTTTTCTTCTTGCAGGATACCAGGATACTTGGTTTTCTTTCCACCACACTAGTAGCTTCTTCATAGCCCCTTCTGTTGCTTCTTCATAACCTTCCAAATATCTTAATACTATAGAGCCCAACTTAGAGCTATTTCTCTTCTCCCATCTACACTAATTCCCTTAGTGATCTCAATCATCCACGAGTGGGCAAATTAGAAATGCTAGACCTGCCTCAGTTTAATATGGAGGAAGGGATTCAAAGGCTTAAGGAGATAGGAATGTTAGAGTGGATTTGTCATTTAAGACCTATGTATCCATATCGGAAGGGTACAGAAAACATATCTTTCACCACTACCGTGAGAAATAAACTTGTGAGAGGAGCCCCAACATCTCTGAAGAACTCTGTGATCGCTCTTCTTTATAGGCCAGGCCTTATAGCAGGGACTGCAGTCACTGAATTGGAAAACCTAAATGCAATGGGAGTGATTGAATCTCAGAGAGCAGGGATCAAGTGGCACTGCCAAAGGCAAGGTGCTCTGGTTACCATAATGGACAGCAGAGACATAGCAACCAGAAAAGTCTGACTTGCATAGACCTAAGGCACTGGCTAGTGGATCACGGTGTTCCTAGAAATGAAATAGATAGGAAGCCTACTAAATTCTTACTTGATCTGTATAAGCAGGAAAGTTCTAGGCCAAATGAAGACAAGTCTAACCTGAGTCATGAAAAGAAAGAGTCATGGTCCTTCATTTAGTTCCCAGACTTGAGCCAGTTTGTAGACCCAGAACCCCTTGGATGAACTGCCAAAAATGTATACTGTTAATCTTTCTCCCAGCCTTCCCCAAAGTAACCTACAGCTTTTTGCCAGGGTAACTGTGATTGGGCAAAAGGAAATACTCAGAGATTTGGGGGACTACTGGACTCTGACTCAGAACTGACACTAATTCCAGGAGATCAAAAACATCATTATGATCTACCAGTTAGGGCAGGAACGTATGGGGGTCAAGCGATCAATGGAATTTTAGCTCAAGTCTATCCCACAGGGAGTGAGCCCAGTGGGTCCCCTAACCCATTCTGTAGTTATTTCCCCAACACCAGAATTAATTATTGCAGCAGATATAATCAGCAACTAGCAGAATCCCCACAAAGGTTCCTTGACCTGTGTAGTGAGGGCTATTCAAGTGGAAAAGGCCAAGCGGAATCCATTAGAACTGCCTCTACCTAGGAAAACAGTAAACCAAAAGCACTACCACATTCCTGGAAAGACTGCAAAGATTAGTGTCACAATCAAGGACTTGAAAGATGCAGGAGTGGTGATTCCCACCACGTCCCCATTCAACTCACCTGTTTAACCTGTTCAGAAGACAGATGGATCTCGGAGAATGACCGTGGACTATCGTAAGCTTAACCAGGTGGAGACTCCAACTACAGTTACTCTACCAGATGTAGTTTCAGTACCTGAGCAAATTAACACATTCCTTGGTACCTGGTATGCAGCTACTGATCTGACAAATGCTTTTTCTCTATACCTATTGGTAGGACCACCAGAAGCAGTTTGTTTCCAGCTAGCAAGGCCAGCAGCAATACACCTTCACTTTCCTGTCTCAGGGGACTAAACTCTCCAATCCTAACTTAGGGGATCATAATTTAATTCACAAGTATCCTGATTGCCTTTCTCTTCCACAAGACATCACACTGCTCCATTACATTGATGACAGTATACGGATTGGACCTGGTGAGCAAAAGATGGACCTGGAATAGGAACTACTCTAGACTTAATGGTAAGACATTTGCATGCCACAGTGAGAAATAAATCTGCATCTGTGGCCTCATGGGGAGTTCCCTAAATCAGTTGACAGAGGAAGAGAAGACTCTGGACTGGTTTACAGATGATCTTCGACAATATGCAAGCACCACCCAAAAGTGGATGGCTATAGCACTACAGCCCCTTGTTCTGGGACATCCCTGAAGGACAGTAGTGAAGGAACTCCTCCCAGCAGGTGAACTTCAAGCAGTGAACTTGGGTGTTCACTTTCATTGGAAGGAGAAATGGCCAGACATATGATTACATACTGAATCACTTTTTCCCCAGCCACCCCTGTATTCACCCAATGTTCTCATGGACAAAGTGGTCATGGTGACAGGGATGGAGGTTATGCATGGGCTCAGCAACATGGACTTCCACTTACCAAGGCCTGGCTATGGCCACTGCTGAGTGCCCAACCTGTCAACAGCAGAGACCAACACCATGGCACGAGTTCCTTGGGTGGTAGCCAGCTACCTGGTGGCAGGTTGATTACACTGGACTCCTTCCATCATGGAAGGGGGAATATTTTGTTCTTACTGGAATAAACATTTACTCTGGATATAAATTTGTCTCCTCTGCACACAATGCTTTTGCCAAAACTACCATCCATGAACTTACAGAATACTTTATCCACCATCATAGTATTCTACACAGCATTGCTTCTGATCAAGGAACTCACTTCACAGCAAATGAAGTGAGGTAATGGACCCACGCTCATGAAATTCACTGATCTTACCATGTATCCCACTATCCTGAAGCAGATGGCTTCACAGAATGGTGGAATAGCCTTTTAAAGACTCAGTTACGGTGCCACTAGATGACTAGAACTTGCAGGACTGTAGCAAAGTTCTCCAGAATGCTGTATATGCTCTGAATCAGCATCCAATACATGGTGCTATTTCTCTCATAGCCAGGATTCACAGGTTCAGGAACCAAGGGATAGAAATGGGAGGGGTACCACTCGCTATTTCTCCTAGTGACCTTTTTTGCAAAATGTTTGCTCCCTGTTCCTGTGACCTTATGCTCTGCTGCTGTAGAAGTCTTAGTTTCAAAGAGAAGAATGCTTCCACCAGGAAACGTAACAATGATTCCATCCCACTCATAAAAAAAAAAAAAAATAGAGGCAGCAAAAAAATGTCACAGATGAAGGAGCAAGGTAAAAATCTACAAGACCAAATAAATGAAGAGGAAATAGGCAATCTACCCAAAAAGGAATTCAGATAATGACAGTAAAGATGATCCAGAATCTTGGAAATAGAATGGAGGTATGGATTGAGAAAATACAAGAAATGTTTAACAAAGATCTAGAAGAACTAAAGAACAAACAGAGATGAACAACATAATAACTGAAATGAAACATAAACTAGAAGGAATCAATAACAGGATAATTGAGGCAGAAGGACGAATAAGTGAGCTGGAAGACAAAATGGTGGAAATAACTGCTGATGAGTAGAATAAAGAAAAAGGAATGAAAAGAATTGAAGACCACCTCAGAGACCTCTGGGACAACGCTAAACACACCAACAATCAAACTATAGGGGTTCCAGAAGAAGAAGAGAAAAAGAAAGGGTCTGAGAAAATATCTGAAGAGATTAGAGTTGAAAACTTCCCTAACATGGGAAAGGAAATAGTCACCCAATTCCAGGAAGCAGAGAGAGTTCCAAACAGGATAAACCCTAGGAAAAACACACCAAGACATATATTAATCAAACTAACAAAAAATAATTCAAGGAAAAAATATTAAAAGCAGCAAGGGAAAAACAAAAAGTAACATACAAAGAAATCCCCATAAGGTTATCAGCTGATTTTTCAACGGAAACTCTGAAGGCCAGAAGGGAGTGGCAGGATACACTTAAAGTGATAAAAGAGAAAAACCTACAACCAAGATTATTCTATCCAGCAAGGATCTCATTCAGATTCAGTGGAGAAGTTAAAAGCTTTTCAGACAAGCAAAAGCTAAGAGAATTCAGCGCCACCAAACCAGCTTCACAACAAATGCTAAAGAAACTTCTCTAAGCAGGAAACACAGGAGAAAAAAAGATTCACAAAAACAAACCAAAAACAATTAAGAAAATGGTAATAAGAACATACATATTGAATTTAATAACCTTGAATGTAAATGGATTAAATGCCCAAACCAAAAGACACAGACTGGCTGAATGGATACGAAAACAAGATCCATATATATGCTGTTTACAAGAGACCCACTTCAGACCTAGGGACACATAAGGACTGAAAGTGAAGGGATGGAAAAGATATTCCATGCAAATGGAAATCAAAAGAAAGTTGGAGTAGCAATACTTATATCACATAAAATAGACTTTAAAATAAAGACTGTTACAAGAGATAAGGAGGGACACTACATAGTGATCAAAGGATCAATCCAAGAAGAAGATATAACAATTATAAATGTTTATGCACCCAACACAGGAGCACCTCAATACGTATGGCAAATGCTAACAACCATGAAAGGAGAAATTGACAGTAACACAATAATAGTAGGGGACTTTAACACCCCACTTACACCAATGGACAGATCATCCAAACAGAAAATTAATAAGGAAACACAAGCTTTAAATGGCACAACAGACCAGGTAGATCTAATTGACATTTATAAAACTTCCACCCAAAAGTAGCAGAATATACTTTCTTCTCAAGTGCACGTGGAACATTCTCCAGGATAGATCACATCTTGGGTCACAAAACAAGCCTAAATAAATTTAAGAAAATTGAAATCACATCAAGCATCTTTCCTGACCACAATGCTATGAGACTGGAAATCAATTACAGGGAAAATATGGTAAAAATCACAAATACATGGAGGCTAAACAGTGCACTACTAAATAACCAAGAGATTACTGAAGGAATCAAAGAAGAAATAAAAAATACATTGAAGCAAATGACAACAAAAACACAACGACCCAAAACCTATGGGACACAGCAAAAGCAGTTCTAAGATGGAAGTTCATAGCAATTCAATCTCACCTCAAGAAACAAGAAAAATCTCAAATAAATAATCTAACCCTACACTTAAAACAACTAGAGAAAGAACAAAGAAAACCCAAAGTCAGTAGAAGGAAAGAAAGCATAAAGATCAGAGCAGAAATAAATAAAATAGAAATGAAGAAAACGATAGCAAAGATCAATAAAACTAAAAGCTGGTTCTTTTGAAAAGATAAACAAAATTGATAAACCCTTAGCCAGACTCATCAAGAAAAAAAATGAGAGGACACAAATCAATAAAATTAGAAATGAAAAGGGAAAATCACAACTGACACTGCAGAAATACAAAGGATTATAAGAGATTACTACAAACAACTATATGCCAATAAAATGGACAACCATGAAGAAATGGACAAATTCTTGGAAAGGTACAACTTTCCAAGACTGAACCAGGAAGAATTAGAAAATACAAACAGACCTATCACACGTAATGAAATTGAAACTGTAATTAGAAATCTTCCAACAAACAAAACTCCAGGACCAGATGGCTTCACTGGTGAATTCTATCAAACATTTAGAGAAGAGCTAACACTGATCCTTCTCAAACTCTTCCAGAAAATTGCAGAGGGAGAAACACTCCCAAATTCATTCTACAAAGCCACCATCAGCCTGATAACAAAAACAGAAAAGGATACCACAAAAAAAGAAAATTATAGGCCAATATCACTGACGAACATAGATACAAAAATCCTGAAGAAAATGGTAGCAAACAGAATCCAACAGCACATTAAAAGGATCATACACCATGATCAAGTGGGATTTATCCCAGGGATGCAAGGGTTCTTCAATATACACAAATCAATCAATGTGATACATCACATTAACAAATTAAGGAATAAAAACCATATGATACTCTCAGTAGATGCAGAAAAAGCTTTTGACAAAATTCAACACTGATTGATGATAAAAAACTCTCCAGAAAATGGGCATAGAGGGAACCTACCTCAACATAATAAAGGCCATATATGACAAACCCACAGCAAGCATCATACTCAATGGTGAAAAACTGAAAGCATTTCCACAAATATCAGGAACAAAACAAGGATATCCACTCTCACAGCTCTTATTCAACATAGTTTTGGAAGTCCTAGTCACAGCAATCAGAGAAGAAAAAGAAATTAAAGGAATAAATATTGGAAAAGATGAAGTAAAACTGTCACCTTCTGCCAATGACATGATAATATACATAGAAAATCCTAAAGATGCCACCAGAAAACTACTAGAACTAATCATTGACTTTGGTAAGGTTGCAGGATACAAAATTAATGCACAGAAATCTCTGGCATTCATATACACCAACAATGAAAAATCAGAAAGAGAAATTAAGGAAATACTCTCATTTACCATTGCAACAAAAAGAATACAATACCTAGGAATAAACCTGCCTAAGGAGGTGAAAGATCTGTACTCAGAAAACTATAAAATACTGATGAAAGCAATCAACGATGACATAAACAGATAGAGAAATATATCATGTTCTTGGATTGGAAGAATCAATATTGTGAAAATGACTATATTACCCAAAGCAATCTACAGATTCAATGCAATCCCTATCAAACTACCAATGGCATTCTTCATAGAATTAGAACAAAAAATTTTACAATTCGTATGGAAACACAAAAGACCCCGAATAGCCAAAGCAATCTTCAAAAAGAAAAACAGAGTTGGAGGAATCAGGCTCCCTGACTTCAAACTATACCACAAAGCTACAGTAATCAAGACAGTATGGTACTGACACAAAACCAGAAATATAGATCAATGGTACAAGATAGAATGCCCAGAGATAAACCCACACACATATGGGCACTTAATTTATGACAAAGGAGGCAAGAACATACAATGGAGAAAAGACAGCCTCTTCAACAAGTGGTGCTGGGAAAACTGGACAGCTACATGTAACAGAATGAAATTAGGACTCTACCTAACACCATAAACAAAAATAAACTCCAAATCATTAAAGACTTAAATGTAAGACCAGACACTATTAAACTCTTAGAGGAAAACATAGGACAAACACTCTTTGACATAAACCACAGCAAGATCTTTTTTGACCCACCTCCTAGAGTAATGGAAATAGAAATAAAACTAAACAAATGGGACCTAATGAAACTTAAAAGCTTTTGCACAACAAAGGAAACCATAAATAAGACAAAAAGACAACCCTCAGAATGGGAGAAAATATTTGCAAATGAAACAACAGACAAAGGATTAATCTCCAAAATATACAAACAGCTCATGGAGCTCAATAACAAAAAAACAAACAATCCAGTTAAAAAATGGGTGGAAGCGCACATATGGACACTTTATCTTTGATAAAGGTGACAGGTAACATATGTATAACTGATTCACTTTGTTATAAAGCAGAAACTAACACACCATTGTAAAGCAATTATACCCCAATAAAGATGTTAAAAAAAAATTAAAAATGGGTGGAAGACCTAAATAGACATTTCACCAAGGAAGACATACAGATGGTAAAGAGGCACACGAAAAGATGCTCAATATCACTAATCATTAGAGAAATGCAAATCAAAACTACAATGAGGTATCACCTCAGGCCGGTCAGAATGGCTATCATCAAAAAATCTACAAAC
>NW_020185337.1:4842914-4854959 GCF_003031525.2 Neophocaena asiaeorientalis asiaeorientalis | reverse complement strand
GGGGTGGGAGGGGGATGCTGGGGCGAAGTGAGAGTAGCATCAACGTATATATACTACCGAATGTAAAATAGTTGGCTGGTGGGAAGAAGCAGCATAGCACAGGGAGATCGGGCTTGGTGCTTTGCGATGACTTAGAGGGGTGGGATAGGGAGGGTGGGAGGGAGGCTCAAGAGGGAGGGGATATGGGGACACGTGTCTGCATATGGCTGATTCGCTTCGTTGTGCAACAGAAACTAACAGTATTGTGAAGGAATTATACTCCAATAAAGATCTATTTTTTAAAAAAAAACATGCAAAGAAGGGAATTAGTGTGCTGGCTGGGGTGATTAATCCTCACTATCAAGAGGAAATTGGACAGCAACTCTACTATTAATACAATGGAGATAAGGAATGCATTGTCTGGAATACAAGAGATCCCTTAGGGCATCTCTTAGTATTACTATGCTCTGTGATTAAAATCAATGGAAATCTACAACAATCCAATCCAGGTAGGACTAGCAATGGCCCAAATTCTTCAGGAATGAAGGTTTGGGTCACTCCACCAAGCAAAGAACTACAACCAGCTGAGGTACTTGCTGAAGGCAAAGGAAATACGAAATAGTAGGCTGTTATAAATACCAACTATAACATGACCATTTACAGACTTGTCATAAGTATTTCCTCCTTTTCTCGTTATGAATGTGTAATATATTTGCTTATATATATAACAAAAATATTTGCTTAGACTATATATTAATATATATAACAAATATTGTTTTCTTTCCTGTTATTCCCTTGTCACATAACATAGGATGTAACAGATAGTTATTAAGTATTGTTAATTTTACATCTCAGCATTTAAGTTACAGGATATCAGCATATCCACAATCCTACCACTCAGTCCTCTTAATGCTTTACTTTCTACCTTATTTTTGTCTTCCAACGTGGCACCATTCCCAGTAAAGGCAAACTTTTCTCTGTAGTTTTACTTACATCTATTGGAAAAGGAAAAGTTCCAAAGCTATTCCTGTGTTCTAGCATGACTGTCTTAGATCCATCAATTACTTCATTTCTCTTTTATCTTAAATCGCTTCCTGAAAATTAACTCGGTCTCAAGTTTCCTCTACCCAGCTCCTACCTTATCTAAACAGCCGTTCTTTTCAAGATTATCCTTACTGATGTGTTAAATATATTGGTGTAACCATTTTGTAAATTGGTAAAAACCAAAACACTATTAAGCAAGGTAAACAACTTACAATTTTGTTCCTTTTTCTACTGGACATTTCAACTAAACCGTTTTAAAGTTTCGTCTGTCTTACAGGCCGTTAACGTCTGATTTCACAATCATATTAGTCAAGTCTTAACGGAGCTATAATTAGGCAATATTTTCCAATTTAAAGGCCTCCAATGAAAGCCTAAACTCTTATGGCGAATCCTTGGAATTTAACTTGAAAGAGTACAAGCGTGATGACTCCATCTATTCTTCTTTATTGTAAACCATCTTCAGTGTCAGCCTACACGTAAATACTGTGAAAATTTCACCTTTTTTATTTTCAAAGTACTCTTTCATTCTTTCTCACCTGTCATTTTCCTTACTCTCCCCCCATTTTTCGGACAACATAAATTTTCGACATGCCACAAAAGCTCATTAAAAAGATATTTGCTAAAGATAACGGGTCGTCTCTAAACGCATACGGCCACCAGTACAGCCCTTACTTTAATAACCACACGCAAGAGAAAGGCAATCTCATTTAGGAACCCTAGCTCATTTCTTGATGAATGAGCCACGACCTCAAACGATTTCCCTTCAATCCGGATTGAGTTCTTTTCCTTACTTTCTCCCCAAATGCTCTTCTACTCGTGTTTCCAAAACTTTCCCGTTCACAAGATTTTACATAAATAAAACTTTCTCGGCCTTTCACAAGTAACCTGACTCGGACAGAACGGAGAGAGATAGGAAGGTGGAACTCGTAGAGTCGTAGTCACCTCCAACGCGTCCGCTCCCGGCCGCTTCTCCCGGGAAGCCTCCTGTGACTTACACACGATCCCCAGTGACACTACGGTAGCCGCCCCACTCAGCCAGAGGCAGCCACGCCAGCGCAGCAGCTAAGCTGCGGGTCAGCGAGGGGGTCCCAGCGCAGCGGTGCCAGCGCGTCCCGGGAGGGAGGAGGCGATTGTGGGCGGAGGACGGTGAGAGGGGAGGGAGGAAAGGAGTGGGGCGGGGCGAAGGGGCGGAGGGGCGGGCCTTTCCGGAGGTTCCAACGTCCTCCACTTCCTGTTTGCCGGACCTTCTGAATCCGGGTCAAAGGTGTCCACCCCCTTTTCTCCCCGGCTGATCCGGCACCGTCCGTGACAGCGGCTCCTGACTCAACCCGGGGCGGTTTTCATCCCACGACCTGCCGAAGCCCGGACGCCCACGGTGCCGTAGAACGCGGAGGCGCGCTTCCTCATCCACTGGCTCGCAGCCCCGGCCCCTGAGCACCCGTAGCCGCCGGGGGACCCCGCTGGCCCCTCAGAGCTGATGCTGAGGCTCCGCGGGCCCGGGGCGGCGGCGGAGTGCGGGCCTCTGGCTTCTTAGGCCCATCGCAGGCGGTGCCGGTTCTTACGCGCCCCAGGCTTGCCAACTCCCGCCCGGGCTTGGATGGGCCCCCCTGCCCGATAAATGTGGCTACTGAGGCAGCGGTGGCGGTGGTCGGTCCCGCTGCTGCTGCTGCGCTCCAAGTTCACCTCCGCCCCGGGGCTCTCCTGGCCCACCCTGGGGCCGTGGCCGCCCGCTCCTTACTCACTGGGCCGGGCCTTGCAGCGTGGCGACAATGGACAAGATCCTGGAGGGCCTGGTGAGTTCTTCGCACCCGCTGCCCCTCAAGCGGGTGATCGTGCGGAAGGTGGTGGAGTCGGCGGAGCATTGGCTGGACGAGGCGCAATGCGAGGCCATGTTTGACCTGACGACGCGGCTCATCCTGGAGGGCCAGGACCCCTTTCAGCGGCAGGTGGGCCATCAAGTGCTGGAGGCCTACGCGCGCTACCATCGGCCAGAGTTCGAGTCCTTCTTCAATAAGACGTTCGTGCTGGGCCTCCTCCAACAGGGCTACCACTCGCTGGACAGGAAGGACGTAGCCATCCTGGACTACATTCACAACGGCCTGAAGCTGATCATGAGCTGCCCGTCGGTGCTGGACCTCTTCAGCCTGCTGCAGGTGGAGGTGCTGCGGATGGTGTGTGAGAGGCCGGAGCCGCAGCTTTGCGCCCGACTGAGCGACCTCCTGACCGACTTCGTGCAGTGCATCCCCAAAGGGAAATTGTCCATCACCTTCTGCCAACAGCTGGTTCGAACGATAGGCCACTTCCAGTGCGTGTCCACCCAGGAGAAAGAGCTGCGGGAATATGTCTCACAGGTGACAAAAGTGAGTAACTTGCTCCAGAACATCTGGAAGGCCGAGCCCTCCACCTTGCTGCCTTCCCTGCAAGAAGTTTTTGCAAGCATTTCTTCCACAGGTAAGGGTCATTACATTCCAAGAAAATCTCTCGGAAATTTAGTGTGTGTCTCTTACGTACACACCGTGTTTGTTTCCCTGCTCTGAAAACATCTTAATGGGAGAGGAGATCTTAACACCTTCATCCAAATTCTTATCCACTGCCCTATTCAGGCTGTCACTTTGGACATTAAAAAACGGGCAGTGTTTCCAGTTTAGAGGCTGAGAACGTCGAGGTCTAAGACCTTTGGCAGCAAACAAGTTGCTTAACTACCCAGCTTCTGCTCAAGTTATGGAATGCTTTGAAGACGACAGCTACTATGTAAAAGCTTCTATTCATTAGTGACTAATGGCCGCATAATAATGTTTACTGTATCATTATTGTATTGTGATTCTGTCATCTTGCCATCATGAGTTTTTCCTTAGTTTCTGAATTTTTCCATTTTTTAATTCATGGACTGTGTGCCATTTATTATTAGATTATCCTAGTTAACTGTGTCGTTGTTGAATATTGACATTTTATGTCTGCAGTAGTTTGTGAGAGTAGATACAGGTGGACGAGTGAAGGGAAAGAGTATGAAGACTTAAATAGGTGTTTTTGCGCTCCAGGTGTCAATAGCCCACGGATCGTGTCCTTAGAAATCCGGGAGGGATCAGGTGATACTTAGCAGGAAAATCCTTTCTCACTCGGGAATTTTACCTGTATGTTTGCATTCCTTGTTCGGACATGGAGCTTCCAGCTCTGTAAGTTGTGAAACAATAGATCCAAAACTGTGTTTACTCCCTCTCTGCTTGGTACAATCGTTCTCTGGCTGTTGTTCGAAATTGAACTTGTGAAGGAGGTATCCTCCTTTTATGTTGAGAATAAGAAATAAGAGTAGAGTTTTAACAGGCTCCATGCTTTCCTGATGAATTAAGTACATTTATGAAAGAATTACCAACTATATATTTGCATTATCTGAGTTTTGGTTTATTTTTTAATTGTAATTTTTCATGTATTGCCTGTGTTGCTATAACAGTTCGATTTCCCCAGAACTTTTTCAACTGTAGTAGTAAAGCTGCTCATCTTGGATTTGCTTAATTTTCATGTAGTTTAAGCAAAGTCCCCCCCCCCCCAATTTATCTTAGTTTCTACTTCTTTAAGTGATTTAAAAATTTTTCCTTAGAACAATGTGATGACTACTATAATTAATAGGGGTAAGTTACTTTGGAGGATCTAAAATGGGAATTATGATACCTTGCATGTCTTTTCTGACTACTGCTTTACAAATGAATATTTTAACACGACAATAACAATATTAAAGAATGCAAGAAAATAAAGTAATTTACAGACTAAATATGGCCATAGTGAAGAATAGTTTTTATGTTGCAGTACTGTCGAACTACTACTCTTAATCTCTCGTCTCTGCAGTTTAACATTCCTTGTATGTTAGAGTCTACGCATGAGATGGAGTGTAACAACTGCTTGGTGGAGGGGTGGTAAATGGTTGTTCTCTCTGAATACTTCCCTTGAACCTTCTTGCCATGTTCCTTTTTCTTTTCAATTAAAAAATAGATGCATCATTTGAACCTTCTGTGGCATTGGCAAGCCTTGTGCAGCACATTCCTCTTCAGATGATAACAGTTCTCATCAGGAGCCTTACTACAGATCCAAATGTGAAAGATGCAAGTATGACCCAAGCTCTTTGCAGGTACTTCTTCATAACACCATAGATGGTAATTGTAGATTTGGGAGGAGGAGATATTTTGCTGTATTTTGTGGGTAATGAAAAACTTAGGAAAATGTTTAGAACTGATATTGTGGAATCAAATATATAAACACTCTCCAAATTAATTGAAATGAATTGTTTACCTTACTATAGGCTTGACAGGCATCCAGTAACTCACAAATCTGTTTTCTATTCAGCTTTTTTAAATCCCAAAAATATAGCACACATATACACTTACTGTTCAGCCAGGAGTTGGTTGGATTATCAATATACTTTACTAATTTCTTTGCTCAGTATTGTTGCCTGCAACCTATTTCCTCCCTCTGGGATCTTTTTTTTTCTGGCTAAGTATATACTTTTACTTAGTACATACTTTTACTTTCTCTTTCAACCAGGACCTCTGGGTAATACTTTCTTAGCCTTTGTTTGAAATGGGGTTTTTTTCTTGCTTACTCCCAAGTAGATGATTTGGCAAGATACAGAATTCTAGTTTGATAGTTATTTTCTCTTAGCATTTTGAAAACAATACTGCATTGTCTTCTGGCATCTATTGTTGCTGATGTGGAGTCTGCAGTCAATTTGATTATCGTTCCTTTGTGAGTAGTTAGGGTCTTCTGGTAATGTTTATGCTTTTCTCTTTATCCTTGATGTTTTGCAGTTTCATTCTTATATTTCTAGGTGTAAACTTAATGTTATTTTTGCTTCTCAGAACTCTTGTGCTTTTATTAATTCAATCATTCATTCTTTCAACTATTCAAATCACATTTATTGGGCACTTACCATGAGTGCCAAGCAGTGTTTAAAAACCTCATTGAACAAATGGGTAGAAATATCCTAACGGGCTTCTAGCTGGGGAGGCAGGCAGGCAATATCAGTAACATATTTGAAGAGATACATCCTGATCTCAGAGATGCTAAAATGTGGAAAGGTACAGTCATTGGTGTTCTAGTTTAGATTACAGGCCTTTTCTTGCCTTAGTGGTACATAAACTAAGTTTTACATCCTAAAACTGATTTTGTTTTAGATTTCATTAAGTATGGTAAGTAAAATAATTTCGTATGTTGGATAGTGATGAGCGTTTTTGGAAAAAAGTAGATAGGAAAGCAAGAAAGCATGGGGAATGGTTTGCAATTTTAAATACGATAGATGAGGAAGGCCTCACTGAGAAGGTGACCATGAAGTAAAGATATGAAGGAAATGAGGGTGCAGACCTTGTGGTGATCTAAGGGAAGAGCATCAATACTGTCTTATAATTTACTAGTTTTTCCTTCAAAGGTACCCATTTATAGAGATTATTCCAGTTATTGAGTGTCTTTATTTCAATGACTGTATTTTTCTAATTGAGCTTTTCCTGTCTTCCTGTTCTTGTTTCATATCTGTCTGGTTTTGTTTTATAATTTTTTTCTATTTCCTGTGTGCACATATATGTGTGTATGCATAGCCCATTTAAATAAAATGTAAGGATTTATTTATTTATTTTTGGCTGTGTCAGGTCTTAGTTGTGGTGCGTGGGCTTCTCTCTAGTTGTGGTGTGTGGGGTTCCTCTTCTCTAGTTGTGGCACATGGGCTCTCTAGTTGTGGCACATGGGCTCTCTAGTTGAGGCGCATGAGCTCAGTAGTTGTGGTGTGCGGGCTTAGTTGCCCTGCAGCATGTGGGATCTTAGTTCAAGAAGAAGACAGGAACCCACGCCCCTGCATTGTAAGGCAGATTCTTTACCACTGGACCACCAGGGAAGTCCCCTAAAATGTAAGGATTTAGAACAGTGGTTTCTGTGCACCTGTTGTAAATTACAGTCATAAGGTAACCTGTAAACTTAAGTATTTATTTTGGGGTCTCAGAAAGCTACATGTGTACAATTTTCGCCCTCTAGCATTTCGTCTTTTTTTTTCTCTCTTTTTTTCTTATAGTTGATTTATAATGTTCTGTATGGCACTCTTAGTCTTAATTTTTTAACCTCTTCATAACAACCATAGTGTCCAATTTACGAATTTATTTTTAAGATATATTTGGAAATTAATTTTTACCTATATTTCTATGGAAAGTTGTGATCCAGTTTCCATTGCATTTCCAATTTATCTGACATGATCCTATTTAACTTATAATATACCTGGAGTAATTATTCTTGTATTGCAAATGTAATTGAAAAGAATAGTAATGTTTACTTTTATCACACTCCCACCTTCTACTCCCCCATACTCTACGCTTCCCCACACATAGCACTTGTCATGCTTTACTGTCATTTTCTGTAATCCAAAGAAATGCAAATGCAGGTATTGTACAAGAACCAGATAGTAACATTAAAGTATGAAATAGGCCGGGGTAACTGAAGTAATAGGGAATGGGGTATACAAGCATTTTCTGAAAGAGAAAGCTGATCGTCAACTCCAGTTGTCTTGTTATCACAGGGAAATTTGAGTTCAGTGTTGCTAATCTGATTTTTCAAAAGGAGACTGAAATCCAGTTTTTATGTGGAGTTTTCTAATTTTTAAAACATTGGAACAAATAAAACTGAAGGCTGGATCTAGCCCTTAAGCTGCTACCTACAATAAAGTGGAAATTGGCTTTATTCTCTACAAATTAAGATTAAATCTATTTTGTGGCCTTTCATAATATTGCCAATTTTAAGATTTTCGGCTATAGAGAGAAATGGTTTCATTTGTTCAACAAATTTGAGCTCCATTTTAATGCAGATCAAAGATTAAAGATTAAAAAGCAAAACAACAAGATCGCTGTTCTTAAGCCCACAATCTAACAGAGGAAAGAAGATTTATTACAACTACAGCTAACTGTTCTTTAAATAGTAAGAAATTAAATCAGCCTATCAGAGTTAAGTGTCCTTAAAATTCAAAGTGTAACCAATACATGGTGGATAAGATTACTGTAGTTAACCATAAAAATAACTGATTCTATAGTGCCTTTGTCTGAGAGGATTGGAGCATATGTAAGTCCAATCAAATTGAAGCAAGACTAGAATATAATTAAAGTGTAGCCAAAGCTGTTGCATTATACGCCAGCAGAGCTTAGTTCAGATACCAGTACTAGTACTTACTGTGTGACTGTTGAGAATTTCCTAACTTTCCTTATCAGTTTGAGGGCAGAAACCATATTTTACTATTATATTCTTAGCACTTAACACAGTGCCTATTATATAATAGATACTCAAATATTTTTTGAATGAGTGGCTTCTAATTTGTGTTACTTCTGACTTGAAGTATCTTTAGGGTGGTTAGGAGATTGGGTACACATGGGATAAGATAAAGACTAGAGGCTTATGAGATGGGAAGCTAGAAATGGAGAGGATGGAGGAAAAGGCTGATTGGGTGATTAGAGATAATGAAAAGCCACGGCCAAGTGGAATTTTCTACTCTGCCCCCTCACTCTTTACTAGTACCCCCCTTAGACCTGAGCTAAAGGGAGTTCTGGCCTTGGGCCCTGTGTGCTAGGGAGCCCAACCTGGTTCTACTCTGGGACTTTGCTCCCCATGGGGAAGAGTCCATACAGCCAAAGAGATGAGCTCACATATACTCCATATCTAAACCACATGTTTTTTTGTGTACGTATTTACACTAAAAAATATATATACAATATGTACTCATATGTTTTCTTTTAAACAAACAAAAAACAGTTTTAAGAAGATTTACCGGGCTTCCCTGGTGGCACAGTGGTTGAGAGTCCGCCTGCCGATGCAGGGGACACGGGTTCGTGCCCCGGTCTTGAGGATCCCACATGCCTGCCGCGGAGTGGCTGGGCCCGTGAGCCATGGCCGCTGGGCCTGTGCGTCCGGAGCCCGTGCTCCGCAACGGGAGAGGCCACAGCAGTGAAAGGCCCGCGTACCGCAAAGAAAAAAAAAGATTTACCAGCATTTTTTTCTTTTTTAATTCAACAATATCTCAGATCTTTCTGTGTTAGATCCCTGTTGGTAGATTCATACTGATCTATCTCATCTTTTAAAACTCAACATAATGTTTCATAGTATCAATACCATAGTATATCTAGCCATTTCCTTATGATGGACATTTAGATAATTTGCATTTTTTCTGTATCATAAGCAGTGCTGCAGTGAATATACTCTTTGTACACAAATGCAAGTATCTCTACTTTCTACTTCATGTACTTAGAGTGGCCACAGACTTGTGAAAACCAGGCTAACAATAGTTGAGAGATGTGGAACAGCTGTTAGGGACTACTTTAATGACTTACAACCATCATTGTTGGCCAGAAAAACAAGAAGGGAGATAAAATGTGTGCAGGGAGCAGAGGGAACATACAAATAACTTGTAGTAAAATGAGTTTGAACTTTGGAGCCACTCTTAATGTCTGATGGAACATTTTAATCTTAAGAGCAAAAACCTTAATAAAGATAACACTCCAATGTTGATGTATTGATAGATAGTTTATAACATATCAATATGAAAGTCAGTCCTTTTGACATGTTAGTTGCTCTTTTGGTCACGTGTTTATGTACTTAGTATTTATATTTTACATTTTGTACAATCAAAGTATTTATTTATTGCCACATGTGTAAATATTTGGAAGAAAGACATTCGCAGTATTTCCAGTGTATTAACTCATTTAACCTTCACATCGGTCCTGTAAAATTTATCCGTAATCTACAGATAAGGAACTGAGACACAAAGAAGTTAAATAACTTACATAAGTATTTAGGGTTCCCCAGCTAATAAATGGTGAATTGAGATTTTTAAACTATATCATTCTGACTTTAAAATCCTGGTTTGTTTTACTATTTTTTATATTATATAGTCCTCCCAATTGGATTACTGGATCAAATAATATGAACATTTGGCCCAGTTGCTTTCCAAAAGCAGTCTTTTTCATTGTGGTTGATGTGTAACATTAAGGATAGTCTCCATCATACCCCATATTACTTTATCTTTATTTCCATTAAACGGCATTGGTACTCAAAAAGAAAAACACTCATTATTACAAAATGAGGCCACTTCAGTATTTACACATTTGGTGCCCTTTTATCTATTTGAAATTTCTTCTTGTTGTCTTTGTATGGTAAGATTTTGAAAGGGATGAAGAGACCTGTTTCACAATTCAAAATATAGTCTTTTTTAACACTGCATTTCATATTTAGACTGTAATCACCAGAAAGGAGAAATTTTGGTTTGTATCCATATGTCTCAGTTCAGATAGCCATATTTTTGTTTTTTTAATATTTATTTATTTATTGGCTGCATCTGGTCTTAGTTGCGGCACGTGAGCTCTTCATTGCAGTGCACAGGCTTCTCTCTAGTTGTGGTGCAGGCTCGGTAGCTGTGGCGTGTGGGCTCAGTAGTTGCAGCACTCGGGCTTAGTTGCCCCATGGCATGTGGGATCTTAGTTCCCTAACCAGGGATTGAACCAGTGTCCCCTGCATTGGAAGATGGATTCTTAACCACTGTACCACCAGGAAAGTCCCAGATAGCCGTATTTTAACTGTTCTTCTTAGAGTAAATTTGCCTAATAAATTATTGATACCACTCACTATATGGCATGTTTAAAACTTTGCATTTATGCAAAATGATTGTTTATCAGAAATTATTTTTATGCAAATATGTTATATAAGAAACTGTCAGCTTACAAGATTGGAAACTCCTTGAGTTCTAGCACCCGTTATAGTCATTTCTACATCTTGAATAGTACTTTTCACAAGCAAGCTCAGTTTGAGTCACAAAGTGAGTGATTATCTAGTATAACTCCTGTTATTCCTCAATAAGTAATGTTAAAGATATTTTCAATGCTGATAGTTTTGTTTTCCTTCAATTTTCAGAATGATTGACTGGCTCTCCTGGCCGTTGGCTCAGCATGTAGACACATGGGTGATTGCACTCCTGAAAGGACTGGCAGCTGTCCAGAAGTTTACTATTTTGATAGATGTTACTTTACTGAAGATAGAACTGGTAAGTGGGAGTGTATAAATCTTTTGGAATATATGGACCCATATAATACGTCTGTTTATCTTTGGGTTGTCCCCTTTAAAGTGTCTAATTTTGAATGTGGTCTTGTTTTTGGTTTTCTTTTGAATGGGCTTTAGAAATTTAAAATGCTACTTAAGATTAGGTAATTAAAATAATTTTGCTGTTTTCAAATATTTATTATGAAAACACATTCCTCCCATTATCTCTTGAATCCTAGCTAATCAAACTTTTACCACCATTATTCTGCCAAAGCTATCTTTGACACCAGTGCTTTCCAGTGTTGCTTAACTCAGGAGTTATTTCTCAAGCCTTCTCTCGTTGACCTGTTAGTCAGTTGACATAGTTGATCACTCCCTCTTGAAACACTTTCCTGCCTTAGTTTCCAGCACATTATACTCTCCTGATTTTTGTCCTAGTTCACTGGCTTCTCAGTCTCCTGTAGTGGATCTTTCTAACTTTGGAGTGCCTTAGAATCACATCTCTGGTTCACTTTCTTCTCAGTCCATACTTATAGTGACCCATGGCTTTAAATATTGTCTCTAAGTTAATGACTGCCAGGTTTATATTTCAAGTCCATTATTCTCCCATGAACTCCATATTCACTTACCCAACTTAGACAGTTGGATCTCAAGTTCAACTTATCCACAATCTAACCCCTGATTTTTCCCTCCCAGACCTGTTCTTCCCCATCTTAAATGACTGCTTCATCCTTCTACACGCTCAGGCCCAAAACCTTGAAGCTATTCTTGTCTCTTTTCATTCTCTCTCAGTCCATATCTTACAAATCCTGTTGACTCCACCTTTAAAATATATCCCGAATTCTACCACTTTTAACCAGCTACATCACTACCACCCTGGTCCAAAGTAATCATCACCCCTTGATGTATATATATATATAGATAGATAGGTAGATTTTTTTTTTTTTTTTTTTTTTTTTTTTTTTGGGTTCGGGGGCCTCC
>NW_020185337.1:4738220-4842833 GCF_003031525.2 Neophocaena asiaeorientalis asiaeorientalis | reverse complement strand
GTTTTTTAATAAAAATAAATAGAATGGTAGATTTTTTTTTTTTTTTTTTTTGTGGTACGCGGGCCTCTCACTGTTGTGGTCTCTCCCGTTGCGGAGCACAGGCTCCGGACGCGCAGGCTCAGCGGCCATGACTCACAGGCCCAGCCGCTCTGCAGCACGTGGGATCTTCCCGGACCGGGGCACGAACCCGTGTCCCCTGCATCGGCAAGCGGACTCTCAACCACTGCGCCACCAGGGAAGCCCACCCCTTGCTATATTGATTGCAGTCGCCTTGCAGCTCCTGCCCTTGGTCCTCTTCAGGTGTCACACAAGGTCCTACCTGATCTGGCCCACTGCTACTTCTCTCATCCGGTCTCCCACTATTATTGCCTCAGTCTCTGTGCTTTACTTACACTGCCCTAGTTGTTATATCTCTAGTCCACCAGGGTGGAGGCCTCAGGGCCTTTGCTCTGCTTACTACGCTCTTCTTCAAGTTATCTGTCAGACTTACTCTCATTCCTTTCAGTTTTTTGAAGTCAGGTATCACCTTTATCACGATGCATTTTTTAAATTCCATATATAAAATAGCAGATCTTTTTGCCACTCAGCACTCCCTCTTCAACATACCCTGCTTTCATAGCATTTCTCTCCCATGTTACTTTATATTGTCTTTACTCACCCTGTAGACAGTAAGCCCTGTAAGATCAGAGATTTCATTTTTCTTTATCTACCATTGTATCTCCAGTACTTAGAGTAGTGCCAAGCAGCAGTAGGTGGTCAATAAGTATTTGCTGAATGAATTGAATGAATAAAGGACCAGGGAGATATCACCTTGTAAACATGGTTTGACAGATTTTTATTTGATCAGGGAGTTTTCAGAGTTGGTTAGGTCATTTTATTCTCTTGATCTCTGTCATATTATTTCCTAACTTTCTCCCTTTCCCAGAATTTAGTAACATATGTTATGACAGAACTTCTCAGGAAAGGAGATATTCACACAAATAATTTTTGGCCCTAGGAAGATAATCACTGATTGGATTAATTATTTCCCTACCAACTCTTAAAGTGGATGTCTTGTCTTTTCCGCAGGTTTTTAATCGGCTTTGGTTTCCTCTTGTGAGACCTGGTGCTCTCACAGTTCTTTCTCACATGCTGCTTAGTTTTCAGCATTCTCCAGAGGCGTTCCATTTGGTAAGTTATGACACAAGCTTTCTACACTGAAAAGACTTGTTTTAAAATTTCAAGTTAATATTGAGTCACATTTGTATTTGTGAAAACCTTGTAGGTTGGTCCTAAATCTAACTATTTTCATGTAGCTTTATGATTCCTTTTAAAATTGAGATTGTGAGATTTCCTTCCAAAGAATATGTTTTTAGAATGTTTTGGGTCTCACCAAAATTGCTCCACTTGCAATCACAACCAGCAACTGAAAGTTAAAAGTTACTCTTGTACATGAGAGATGTCACATGTCAGTGTCACTGTTGGTTGTGTGTTGCACAGGTGAACAGTGTAGGAGAAAAATGGTTTAAAACCACTGACTAGGGCTTCCCTGGTGGCGCAGTGGTTGAGAGTCCGCCTGCCGACACAGGGGACACGTTCGTGCCCCGGTCCGGGAAGATCCCACATGCCACGGAGCAGCTGGGTCCGTGAGCCATGGCCGCTGAGCCTGCGCGTCCGGAGCCTGTGCTCCGCAACGGGAGAGGCCACAACAGTGAGATGCCTGCGTACCACACACACACAAAAAAAACCACTGACTGCTTTAGAATTTCAGAAGCATGAAACCATAAGTCTTTGTTTTGTTGCCCCAGATTTAGGGCTTTTCATTCTCTTTCAGCCCATATCCTACAAATTCTGTAGATTCCACCTTTAAAATATATCCAGAATCCTACCACTTTTAACCAGCTACATCACTGCTTTTGATTTGATTTGATTTTGATTTTTTGATTATCAGTTATTGCAGGTGAAAAGTGACAAAATGTTATTTTAGGAACCTGTCCATTTTTCTATCCAGGGGATCACAGGAAAGCAGTGGTGTATGTGGTTATGTGCTTCCTCCAAGGTCTGATCCTCAGTTTTACAGGACTAGAAACTCATTATCAACACACCCACAATGTTAAAATCTTAGGAATACTGACCCACCACAAACAAATTCAAAGGAGACTGATAAAGTGCAGAATTTCAGTTGTTGATTGTCAGCTAGAAATGTAACTAGCCTCAGAGAATTATATACTCACATAGGCTACTTGGTGCCTCATTTCCAAAATCTTCAGGCTTAATAGAAGTAAACCTTACTAACAAGTAATTACATTATATTATCTCTTAGGGTGAGTGATTTCTGCAGTTCATTGCCCTAATTGGTGAGCTTGATCATCAGTTAATAACCTTATATCCATTACACAAACAAAACTCACACTTGAGCTAATACAGCAGCTATACTAGCAAAATGTTCCAAGGGAAAAAAAACTGTTTTTCCCTGTCTTCAGGCATGATCATGTATAGGCCATTTGAGAAAAGGTTTATTTTCAGAATTTCTGGGAAGGAAATCATCCATTCTAATATTTATTGCTCTCCATACATTCCTTAATCTCTCTGAAAAGAGAGTACTTCTGAAAAGTGCTGTACTCTAAACCTATTTCTTTGCTCAATTTTTTTAAAGATAGAAGATATCTCCTTACCTTGTATTGCTTTTTATTTCCCTGAAAATAGTAATTGAAATGGCAAATGGTTGACTTTGAAATATTTGGCTCCTGAAATAAGTAAATATTAAATCATTTATTTAAAGAACAGTTAGCTCTAAAGTAGAAAATTGTGATCTGGCCTAGTAAAGTCTAAAAACAAAGACCTACTAACTCTCTACATTCTGTGTGTATCCTGACCTGCTACTCACCTAAAATTAACTTGGGCATCTAGTAGTGGATCATGTGGTAGTTAAATCACCTATAACTCTAAATAACTCAGCGAAGGACTCAGGTTTAGGAGTTGCTAAGAATGAACACTAATCTGGAATCACCAGCATCATTATTCATTGTATTATACATTTAGAATATTTTAGAGCAAACTGAGATTGAAATTATAGTGTGTGTTATTATGGACCAAGTTGCTTTTTATAAGTGGAAAAAAATTTTTTAACAAAAGAGAAAATATCAAAGCTTCTAATTAAATAAGTTATACACATTTTCTCAAATAGTAACTTAAGTTTAATGAGTATCACAATAATGTCTGCAAATATTTAGATTTGCTCATTCAGAAAAAAAATCAACTTTCAGATATTTAGAAGGTAATAACCTGCTTGGATGTCTATCTATATGCTTGTGAAGAACTTAGTCTTATTTCCACGTCAGTGATCATTTTGACCACATAGGATGTAGTAGTAGACAATTATGTGTATTATCTGACTGCAGAGATCCAATCTACACTAGGAAGATTGTACACTAGCTTTTAGAGGATTTGGTATTTGTAAATTAAACAATCATTTAAAAAATTCTTTCCTCTTCTCTTCCATCTCTGTCTCTCCTGTCACCTCTGAGGAAACAATAATTTGGATTTCTGACTATTTTAGCAAGAGAGTATCTGATAGATACGGCTTTATGGAGCAAAATTATAATTCAGATTTGCTTTGAAATGTAGAGATGATAGCAGTAGAGTGAACCATTAGAAACTGGTAGTTTTATGGTCAGATTAATACCTTTTTTGGAGGTAAGATTGAAGAAAGTGGTGCAAAAGCTAAAGTGTGATTTCAGACCTCAAAGCACAAGAGTAAAACCAGAGACAGCAGAATGAGAATAGCAGTGTTAATTTAAGAATATGATTTTCTTTCTACAGGAAGGAAGGGAGTTGATTGGGATATAACTATAATTGTTGTCACTGCTGTTTGATGATAAGTCCATAGAGCTATAACTTCACTTTTATCACGAGTTAGCAACCAAAAAAAATGTTCTACACTGCTTTTTATTTGGTTCGTTTGGCTACTTTGAAAATAGTCTGAAGAAGGGCAAAGGTGGAAACAGGGAGACCAGTTGGGAGGTTTTGCATGAATTGAGGCAAGAGGTGATTGTCGGTTGAGATAAGAAAAGTTCTAGATGGTATATGTGGTATATGCCATGACATGTTATATGTTATATAAAGTGATATACAGCAAGCAGTGTCTTTCACTGGACAGTGGGACAGACTTTTTCTTTTACTTCATACAAGTTTGTATTGTTAAAATTTTTTTTTTACAATAAGTGTATAATTCATTTACAACAAAATTAAACTTTTACAGAAAGATAATATAACAAAATAGGAAGTTAGTGAAATTACCCTCAATCTCACTACACTACAATTTTTATGTTTTCCATCACGATGTTTTTTTCCCTGTATATTTTAACAAGGTATTTATATTTGTAATTTATATGCAGTTTTTGTATCCTTCTTTTAAAATTTAACATTACATAATATTTTGCTACACAGAAAAGTTCTACATGTAGAAAATAAGATGCTTTTTACATGTGAACTGTAAATATGTAGTATCAGATTATAATTAATAATTAGTTGAGACAAGTATGGCACCGTACTAATGGAATGAGCCATTACTGCAAAATAGATTTATTTTATTTTGTTAATAACCTCTTAAATATGTGATTGGCTCTGTTTTGACTTTTTATTCTAATTTTATAATGAAAGGACATTGTTGTGCTTATTATCAGTATTAATAGTTTTCTATGTATTTATGAGCAATGAGCATTTTAGATCTCGCCTTCATTTTTAACCCCAATTCCTTAAAAATAAGAGAAATTTCTAATTCACTTTAGTTTTAGAACTGTCTCTTCTTTTTGGAGGTGGGGCATAGGGATTGTTAGCGAGGATAACCATGCTTACATAAGATACCGACCCTAAAATAGAGGTAGTCCCTTATCTTAAAGAGAGGTACTGCTGTAGCCTGAGCTGTAATTTTATTTTTATTTATTTATTTATTATTTATTTTATTTATTTATTTATTTATTTATTTATTTATGGCTGTGTTGGGTCTTTGCGCATGGGCTTTCTCTAGTTGCAGCGAGTGGGGGCTACTCTTCGTTGTGGTGCACAGGCTTCTCATTGCGGTGGCTTCTCTTGTTGCAGAGCACAGGCTCTAGGCATGCGGGCTTCAGTAGTTGTGGCTCATGGGCTCTCGAGAGCAGGCTCAGTAGTTGTGGCACACGGGCTCAGTTGTGGAGGCCAGGCTCTAGAGCGCAGGCTCAGTAGTTGTGGCACACGGGCTTAGTTGCTCCGCAGCATGTGGGATCTTCCTGGACCAGGGCTTGAACCTGTGTCCCCTGCATTGTCAGGAGGATTCTTATCCACTGCGCCACTGGGGAAGTCTGATCTGTAATTTTAGTTACATGCATAAATTATCTTGAAGGTTTTTTGAAGTAGACTTTAATGTTCACACTCCGGTATAATTCTTTCAAGTGAAAAATCTAAAATTCACACTAGATGGAGCTCTTAAGCTAATTCTGGGTTTATCTTTTAAAACTTTCTCCCTACTGAACAATCTGGTAAATATAATAGCCCTAACATTTTTCAACTTAAGCCATTTTTTAGAATGGTGGCAGTGACTAAGGCTCCTATTTTGTACCTTAATTTGTTTGTACCGTAGTTTTAGATGGAGTCTAAGAATGAGGAGAGGGGTCTTATATGGAATTACAATTATATGTGATTTAAACCTAGATTTACCTTGATATTCTAGAAATGTTTAGCTTCATAACTTTTTTAGAAAAAGGCAGTGACTAAACATACAGAAAAGCATTTGCTGATTGTGTAACATTTGCATTCCATTTGTAGGCTAGAGGATTTGTTGACAATTTGTATAAATAGAGGAATGTTTGTCTTCTTTTCTGTTCAGATTGTTCCTCATGTAGTTAATTTGGTTCACTCCTTCCAAAGTGATGGTCTGCCTTCCAGTACAACCTTCCTAGTGCAATTAACCGAACTGATACACTGTATGATGTATCATTATTCTGGATTTCCAGATCTCTACGAACCTATCCTGGAAGCAATAAAGGTATGATAATAGTTGCACCAGTATTTGCGGAGCTGCAGCCCATGATGTGATAGATGAATGCGGTGAAACATTCCTATAAGCAGCTATTCATTTTACTATTTTATGGAAATATGCCTTTTATATGTAATAAAATATGTAATTGGAATCAAGTTTCATTAATTTTTAGGGAGTAATCTCTTATTTACTATAACTAATCTAAATTAATAACCATATTTCTACAATGCCAACAATGATAAGGTGTCCCTGTAAATTTGTAATACCTTTGGGGGAGATTTGGTTTAAAAAATGCTACATTAAGTTAATACATACATCAGAGTTGCATCCCAATATCTGAAACATTAAAATATGTAAAATATGTCTTAGAATCAAGGAAAGACAGTTTAATAAAATATTTGACTTATGTTTCTTCTGTTTTTTATTTCATTTTTGCTATGCATTGTTCATGAATGTCCATATTTCATAGAATCTTTACTTGAATTATTTGTGAACTTACTGGTTTTCAACTTTGTATAGATAACTGGATCTAAAAAGCGTTGATTCTGTTTGTCTTGAAAAATGGGTCACAATAAGCACACTTTCCTCTTAGTAGATTTATTGCGTGATCAGGGTAGAGCAAAAGAATTGAAGAACTTGCCTCAGCTAGGTGTATTCAGAAGTTATTGAAATCATTTCTATTAACAGTGTTCCTTTTTGAGATCTGAAATAAAATATAAGGTCTCGTTATCTTTACTTCTTATGTATCTGAAGTGAATTCAGAGCATGCTCTTTTTACTGTAGAGTTAGCTAAATCAAACTGAGCCCAGAACACAAGACTGTTCAGCAGTTATTGTGTACTACTGGTATGACAGTTTGACACTTCAGAAGTAAATGTCTTTATGTATAAAAGGGTTTTTTTGTTTTATTTTTTTACTTTTTTTTTTTGAACTTTAGAATTTTATTTTTTTACACAGCAGGTTCTTATTAGTTATCCATTTCATACATATTAGTGTATACATGTCAATCCCAATCTCCCAGTTCATCCCACCACCACCACCCCCCGCCACTTTCCCCTCTTGGTGTCCATACATTTGTTCTCTACATCTGTGTCTCTATTTCTGCCCTGCAAACTAGTTTTTGTCATGGATTTGATAGTAATGTTAATCTCTTTCTGCAGTGTCGCTGTGTCCATAGATGAAAGCTATTGCTGTTGTTAAATGTCATTCTTCACTGCTGAAGGTTGAAAATTCTGATAACTGAAATAGGCTCGGAAGAATCAAGGATCTCCCTCTTAAACCAAGGGAGGCACTTTCCATTAGCTGTCAACAACAACAACAGCAAAATCAAATCCAAAGATTAAAATTCCTTCAGAAAATGTTTTCTGAGGTCTGAGTACCTTCGATGGTAATAGTCCAAAAAAGCCTGAATGATTTTACCAACTTTCCTTATTCTCCAGTGCTCTACTCATGCTTGAAACCACTTACACTTAAAATTTTATCTCATATGTCACAAAGCAGGGAAGAAACTGTATCCTGTAATAATTTTTCTATATGGTTAAACATGAAATTGAGTTTTATTTCTTAAAGTCAGAGGTCATTGTGCTTAGATGCTTTCACTTTTCATTCCCTGATTACTTTGAGCTTTTATTTCTAAGGGTTAGTACTGGGTAAATATTAGTATTGAATGAAAAGGAGATATTATTTTCACTACAAAATTTGAAAGCAAATTGTTAAGCTTATTCAATTGTGTACTAATTTAAGTCCTTATTCTACTGCCTTTGAATAGCACTGCAATATACTCTCTGATGTCAGAGGTTTATTTTGAAAACATTTTGCTGGCAAATAGGAAATATAAATAGTTCAAATGTGACTTCAATTCCTGGTTCTTGAGTATTCCTCAGCTTGATAAACTCTACCTTAGGAGATACTTATTCATTTTAGGAGACAATTATTTTTGCCATGTAGTGTAATTTTTTTGATGACTGCTCAAGTATTATCAGTGATTTCCAAACTAAGTGGAAGAAAACAAAGGTTAAGTGTCAGTGGAAGAATCTTCTTTATGGTGTTAACTTAATAAAAAAAAGTTTATATTTTTACACTACTTTTCCTCTTTATGCTCTACAGGATTTTCCTAAGCCCAGTGAAGAGAAGATTAAACTGATTCTCAGTCAAAGTGCCTGGACTTCTCAATCCAATTCTTTGGCATCTTGCTTGTCTAGACTTTCTGGAAAATCTGAAACTGGGAAAACTGGTCTTATTAATCTAGGGAATACATGTTATATGAACAGTGTTATACAAGCATTGTTTATGGCCACAGAGTAAGTTTAAATTTGAGCTTTTTTGTTTGTTTGTTTTCATTTTAACTGTAGAAATTGATGCATGTTGATGAAATGTAAATGGTGGGATTATCTTCACATTATTTCCTATATATGGCAGAAATATTCATATTTTCATATAATTACCTTATTCAGAAATGAATTGCTTTTACTGCTCAGGAACTTCTAAAATGTTAACTTCTATAAATTCTACTTCATGTTTATATTATATATTGCATTTAGAGTCTTTTGAATTACTCCAAGTTGATATTTATTAATGTAACAGAGGGATTGATTGAGCTTATTTCAGAATTTAAGGGTCCTCAAGTACTAATTTGTTATTATCCTGTTTCTTTTAACCTGTGTATCTTTTAAGGTGGTCATGTTTTTTCTGCTTATAGATATTTTGCTGTTTTATCAGATCAATAACTCCTTTGTTGCTGTTAAGGAAATTCAAGCTCTGCTTCCCACCCCAAGTTGATAGATACTGAACAACTGTATAAACAGACATGTTTCTTTGCCATCTTACAGATTTACTTTCAAATTCATTTTCTTTTGCAGCCAAGCAAATAGGAAATCAGAGGTTGTTAGCTATGTGAATACAATCTGTAAAGGTACAAAATAATGATAAACTTTTCCTGAAGGCAAAAGCATGGTTGAATTTTTCTCTTCTGTACCAATAGAGTATTCATGGGACTTGACCAAAGATGTTTACAAATTGAGTTCTAAGCCTGTGTAAGTTTTTATGCCTACCTAGAGGAATCATAAACTGAAAGATAAAGAGTTTAGCTTTATTTTCTTTCCTGGCCTCAGAATATACTGTCAACACTAAGGTGTTTTTCATTTGGTCTAGTGGTTTCTTTTGTCGTTCGGTTTGTTTGTATTTGGGATTTTTTTTTTTTTTTAAGAAAATGTATACTCTTAGACACAAGTGATACTAGGCATAAAGCTAAAGTAATCCATGTCTCACCACCAGAGGTCATCTAATCCAGCCGTCTCATTTTACAGATGATAGAGAAAGCAGAGACCCAGAGCAGTTATAACTGGCAACCACAATTCAAAGAGCACATCTTATTGTACAGTGGCCAATACTATCTCAGAATAAGCAGACAGGATATTTTATTTCTTTGGTAATATGTAAATTCTTTGTGGTTTTAAAAAAATAAATCTAGAAGTACATAAAATAAACATCAGACATTCCCATCCCCAAGGGTAATTTGTTAACAGTTTTGCTTGTATTGTTCCAAACCTATTTTTTGTACAGAGATAAGATTTATCTAGTACAAGAACAAATGAATTGTTTTTTTAAAAATATGTTTATAAAGGATCCTATTTATATATTCTTTTCCAGCCACTTGTTTTTTTCTTTTAACGATTTGTGTTGGAAAGAGTCCCACGTTAGTGCAAATGACAGAACTGTGTCATTCTGAGTAAACAGGTGTACCATGATTTATTTAATCATATTCTTACTGATGAATATTAGATTGTTTTGCTTATAATTAATATCTCTCTGCCCATATGCAGTTATAGAGGATATTCTTTGAATAGGGTGTGCCAGATTGCTTCCAGAAAGGCTATAGCATTTGAACTTGCATACTAATACATGATTGTACCTATGACCCCATGCCTTTAGCAGTACTTGATATAATCAGTCTTTAAAAATTTTTCCAATCTGGAGGAAAATGTGTATTGCTGACCATTACAGAGTTTTTCCCTCTCTAGTTTTCTTTGTTCATTTGTGTTTCTTTTTTGAATAACCTATTCTTTCCATTGTGCACCTTTCTGTTGGTTCCTTTTCTTTTTCATACTGATTTATATATACTATGGGTGATAATCCTTTGTTTCATGCTTTCTTCCAGTCAGTATGATTCAAATTTGTGAAGTGTTTTGTTTGCAATTTTTTTATTTTATGTAGTCAGATCTGCTATTTATCATTTATAGTGTCTGAATTTTAGGAAGCCTTCCCCTCTATACCCCTTCCCCACCTTTTTTTTTCTTTTAAATACTTCAGTACTTTTGTATTTTACATTTAGCTCAATACTCTTCTGTGGCATCTGTGATGATGTGAAATCTTAATCTAATTCCATTTTTTTCCAAATGGATACCCATTTGTTCCTATACTGTTTTTTGTATAGCTTCTTTTCCCATCTGGCACTAGTACCACACTCTTTAAATCACTCTAACTTCATAGTAGTTTTGATGACGGCATATTTTTTTATTTCATGCAGATGTGAAAGAATTCAAAAGTTGTTTACTTAAGTTATTAGTTAATAGCTTAATCTATTTCTATTTGCTAATCCAGAAGATAGGAATAATATGTGACTGCACGTGGCCATTGCCAGGCCACGTAGTAAGAGTTCAATTACCATCATTCTCTTCCTTCTTCACTACATGGTAGGCAGTGACTTTGCCAGGTAAAGGGCCTTCAGGTAAGTGAAATTTTACTTTGAGGATAATAAGTTCTTGAACTAACTTCCTTTTAGCTTTTAAAAAAATGCATCGTGTGTATACATGTATACAAAAATCATTATATTTTATTATCTTTCAGTTTCAGGAGACAAGTATTATCTTTAAATCTAAATGGGTGCAATTCGTTAATGAAAAAATTACAGCATCTTTTTGCCTTTTTGGCTCATACACAGGTGAGTGTGTGTGTAGTGTGTATATGTTAATTGCCTTGAAAATCTTCTTTAAACTTCACATTATAGCAAACTTGGTGAACCTTTTTAACTGATGAAATAATATATATCCTCCCAGCACAACAAATCCACATAGAAATCTAAAAAGATACTGCCTAAAATCAGGATATGCTCTAAGTTTTTATTTCTCCCTTCTGCTTTACATTCTTGTAGATGAATATTTTACTAACTCATTATACTGATTATTATATATCTGATTTTCTATCCAAAAGTTAAGCTCCTTCATGAAGAAATCGTTAAAAATGAATCTTTAATATTAAGTTTATAGATACTAATCGGTAGATCTTCACAGTAATGAACAATTAAAATAATTTTGTGGTATCTTGGCTTCTTTTTTATCTCATTTCTATCATATGTACCCTTTAATTATGACTACTTCTAAGCTCTAGAACTAATGGATAAACTGTTTACCTATTAAGTTCTAGAGCTTAAAATTTTGTGATGATCATTTATGTCCACAGATTAATCCAAGGAAATGAGTTTATGCTAATGGCAAGAACATCACATAGTAAACAGACATTTATTGAGAGACACAATATGCAGTCTGATAAGCATTCAAAAAGGAATCCTTATGCTTGAGGAACTTATACTTTAAGTTTTGAGTAATACATATGAATAATATATATCATTTATAAATAATACATATTATTTTCTGGTTATACTCTGATTGTCTTAGTTTCACAGAGGTCTAAAGAAGTAGGTAGTTACAGCCAGAAGAGAAGATAGATTCGGAATCAGTGGAATTGAGTTGATAGGAATGGTTTCCTGTCTACAAGCTGAGAAATATCTCAGGTATAACTTCTTAAATGGAAAGAATCAAGACAAGATTGACATATGAGATGATTAGTGATGGCCTATGAGATACTCAAAGGATCATTTATACTATTCTCTATCTGGGGGAAATATGTTCATAAATTAAATTTAACATCTCAGGACCAAGGGAGATGAAATCTCCTCCCTGCAACTCCCCCCAAACATTGTTTTCTAGTAAATGGATTTATGCACTTGCTTTATCACTAGTCTGTATTTACTGTATACTGTATAGAGTCGGCCCTTGAACATCACAGGTCTGAACTGCAGGAGTCCACTTACACATGGATTTTTTTCAATAAATATGTACTATAGTACTACATAATCCATGGTGGTTTGAGTCAGCAGATGCGGAACCACAGATACATGAACAGATACACAGTATATCTTTACAGTATAAATTTTCAGTATACTGTAAAGTTTTTGACTAAGCAGAGGATTGGCACCCCAACCCCTATGTTGTTCAGTGGTCAGCTGTATAATATAAATGTGTGTATCTCTGCATATACATGTAGATATTAATACATTATATATACTATATTAACTTATTAAGTCAGAGCTATTGGGAAAAAAATTTTAGGAGGCTTCCAAACTCCCAATAAAAGACAAAAGGAATTAACAGGAGAACCTAATTAAAGTTCTGTCATAGTTGAGACCCTATCTGATAGCAGCCTGACAAGGACTGTTTTAGGTAGATTTTCCCTATATAATTTAAAAGGCTTTTCTTCTTATAATTAATAAAACTAACATTTATTGAGCATTTAAATTTGTCTAGCTCCTGTGCTAAGTGGTTTACATATATTAGCTCTTAATCCTCAAAATCAATCTATGCGGTAATAAGGTAGCATACCCATTTTACAGGTGAAGAAATGGGGCTTACATTACTTGCTTTCATGGTCATGCAAACAAACAGCAAGATTGGAATGTAAACCAAATGATTCTGGAACCCATGTTCAACCAGTCTACCAAATTCCTTTCCTTCAAAATACCATAAACACTCCTATTTTGATAAAAAAAATTTCCTTAACTGAGAACTCTGTCATATACCACAAATAAATTATAAATTTTCAAGTTATAATCACAACTCTTCAGATGCCTTTTTCAGTTCTTTTTTTTTTGTCATGGCAAAATCTAGGATTTCAACCTAGCTTGCTCTAAAGTCCACTAGCAGCCACTTCACTAAACTGCCTCTGTACTAAAAAAAAGAAAGTCAGCAACCAGTGAAAAGTCCCTAGCCAGTGTGTTCACATTCTGTACATTTATGACATGTGTACCCAGTCAAGGAAATTTTCACCTAAAATAAGTACACATGGTTCTGTAGAGTATGCCCCTTATTACTTTAGCCAGGATATATATTCACTAACATTTTTTTCAGATTTGATTTTTTTTTAAATTGTGGACTCAAGCACATAGAGGGTAATGCCAGGAGCATTATATTAATTTAAAGAGACTTGGGTTCTGATATAATCCCCTCTGCCATTAATTTAGCTATATGACCTTGGGCAAGTCCCATAGTTTCTCTAGATCTTAATTCTCATCTGCAGAATAAGAAGTTATGACCGAAAGTTACCTAAATTTATTTCTAACTAATTTTATGTGCCCTCATGTTTGGCACTTTGTGGTAAAGGTTAAGCCAGTGTAATTTTAGTAATCTTTATTAAGCATTATATATTAAGATTTCAGTTATTTGGTTCATGGTGTGAGAATCACTCCCTTGTGTTTTCTCTGTCAAAAGAGAGAAGCATATGCACCTCGGATATTCTTTGAGGCTTCCAGACCTCCATGGTTTACCCCCAGATCACAACAAGACTGTTCTGAATACCTCAGGTTTCTACTAGACAGGTAAGAAGTATTTCTAAAGCTATGATTTGAATTATGTTCTTTCATAACAGATTATTTCTACAAAACATCGTTTCCTTTAAAGACATATTTCAACTGTTAATCCCTAAAATACCTGCATTTATTGTATTTTTTAAAGTGTTCTTTTGTTTTCAATTTGGTTTCTTTTTTAAATTTTCTTACTTTAGACCAGCTGTTCTCAAAGTGTGGTACAAGGACCCCTAGGGGTTCCCAGAACACTTTCAGGGCTCTTCCCTTTTCGAACTGCATATCTGTGTATATGTAGTTGAGGCCAGATTTTCTTCATATACTTCATCCAGAACAACATATCACGATAGACTGAATGCAGGGCAGATATGAGGATCCAGCCTGTCTTCTATTAAGCCAGATACTTGAAGTATTGGCAAAATGTAAAACAGCGCCATTCTTCTAAGTTTTGGGGGGTTTAGAAAATATAACTATTTTTTATTTTAAAAAATGTTTTATTTTAAATATTTAAATGTTTTATTTTAAATATTTTATTTTAAATATTTTATTTTAAAAATGTATATTAACATGTAATGAGTTTATTATTGTTTTTAAATGTATTATTACCTTTATTCTCAATTTCTGAATACAGTAAATATTAATAGGTATAACCACATAAATGAAAGCTTTTGGGTTCCTCAATTTTGTTTAAGAGTATAAAGGCATCCTGAGACAAAAAAAATTAATAACTGCTCTTTAAACCAGTTCATAATTCAGTGGGTTTGGTAAATTTTATTGTCTTCTTACCACTTAGTTAATAAAACCTATTATCTTCCTGTATTTCCCTGTCTTTGCCTCCCTTCTGTTATGTGAATGACTAGTAAAGTTAGTTAAAGGTTGAACTCAACCTTCCTTCCATTCAGCAAGGATATGTTGAGTGGTTTCTTTGTGCCAGGCTTTCTGTGAAGTGTCAGGCAAACAAAGATATATAAGACAGTTAGTGGACATGTATAATTATAATAAGTGCTATAAAATAGCAGTATGATGAAAGTGTAATGAGAATATAGTGTAGGAACAGTTCCTAACTTCTCTTCTGATCTACCTTCTCAAACTGTTCAATATTCCTCTTGATTAAAGGAGGAGAAACTTGATTTTTTCTTACTTAAGCATTATATTTGATAAGAATAATTTGGCTATTTATATAGGCAACCAATATTTTAAAGTAGAAATGACATTTAAATTTAAGCAAAGTAGCTATATAATGATATACTCTTCTACAGGCTCCATGAAGAAGAAAAGATCTTGAAAGTTCAGTCCTCACACAAGCTTTCTGAAAGTCTCGGGTGCAGTGAAACTTCTTTACAAGAAGTAGCCAATAAGGCAGCTGTACTAACAGAGACCCCTTGCACAAGTGATAGTGAGAAGACATTAATCGAAAAAATGTTTGGAGGAAAACTACAAACTCACATATGTTGTTTGAACTGCAGGAGTACCTCACAAAAAGTGGAAGCCTTTACAGATCTTTCACTTGCCTTTTGTCCTTCCTCTTCTATGGAAAACTTGTCTTTTCAAGAACCGGCATCATCACCCAGTACACAAGATGGTGGTCTAATGCAGGCCAGTGTACCTGGTCCTTCAAAAGAACCAGGAGTCTGTAATCCATCAACAGCTGCCTTTGCCTGTTACTCAGCTGTGAATGAAAGAATGGTGGACAGTCCTGATGAGTTTCGCTGTAGTGAAGACACTTCTGTCCCTAATGACTCTAGCAAGATGCTTGTTAATAAAGATGTACCTCAGAAAGCAGGAGGTGAAACCACATCTTCAGTAACTGACTTACTAAATTATTTTTTGGCTCCAGAGATTCTTACTGGTGACAACCAATATTATTGTGAAAACTGTGCCTCTCTGCAGAATGCCGAGAAAACTATGCAAATCACGGAGGAACCTGAATACCTTATTCTTACTCTCCTAAGGTTTTCATATGATCAGAAGTATCATGTGAGAAGAAAAATCCTAGACAATGTGTCACTGCCACTGGTTTTGGAGTTGCCAGTTAAAAGAACTACTTCTTTCTCTTCGTTGTCAGAAAGTTGGTCTCTAGATGTTGACTTCACTGATATTAGTGAGAATCTAGCTAAAAAATTAAAGCCTTCTGGGACTGAAGAAGCTTGCTCCCCAAAATTGGTGCCCTATCTATTGAGTTCTGTTGTCGTTCACTCTGGTGTATCCTCTGAAAGCGGACATTACTATTCTTATGCCAGAAACATCACAGGTACAGAGTCCTCATACCAGATGTGCCACCAGCCCGAAACTCTGACATTAGCCTCCTCCCAGAGTCATTTATTAGGGAGAGATAGTCCCAGTGCAGTTGTTGAACAGGATTTGGAAAATAAGGAAATGTCAAAAGAGTGGTTTTTATTTAATGACAGCAGAGTGACGTTTACTTCATTTCAGTCAGTCCAGAAAATTACTAGTAGGTTTCCTAAGGACACAGCTTATGTGCTGTTGTATAAAAAACAGAACAGCACTAATGGTTTAAATGGGAATAATTCAACCACTGGACTCTGGGTAAATGGAGACCCACCTCTACAGAAAGAACTAATGGATGCTATAACAAAAGACAATAAACTATATTTACAGGTAAGTTGGAAATATAAGCTTCATCATTTGTGGAAAATATTTAAACAATTGACAGGTGGTTAAATGAGTGCCTTAATTTTGAAATCCAACTTCTGCATTTTTAAGGAATTTACAAAGTGGTGATTTGAAATTTGAATCTGGGTTTATATGAAATGGGTTCAACCTATATAGCTAAATTTTCTTTCTAATGTTACAAATTAGTTATTAAAAGTCACAAGTACATGCAGTATAGAAGCCCTTGTTTGTTTTTTTTTCTTATTCTTCCAATCCAAAAACATGGTATATCTCTCTATCTGTTTGTATCATCTTTAATTTCTTTCATCAGTGTCTTATAATTTTCTGCATACAGGTCTTTTGTCTCCTTAGGTAGGTTTATTCCTAGGTATTTTATTCTTTTTGTTGCAATGGTAAATGGGAATGTTTTCTTGATTTCACTTTCAGATTTTTCATCATTAGTGTATAGGAATGCCAGAGATTTCTGTGCATTAATTTTGTATTCTGCTACTTTACCAAATTCATTGATTAGCTCTAGTAGTTTTCTGGTAGCATCTTTAGGATTGTCTATGTATAGTATCATGTCATCTGCAAACAGTGACAGCTTTACTTCTTTACCAATTTGGATTCCTTTTATTTCTTTTCTTCTCTGATTGCTGTGGCTAAAACTTCCAAAACTATGTTGAGTAACCTTGTTTGTTTTTAATTAGAAAAGATGTGATCTTTATAAAAGCATGCCATATAGAAATTTAGGAAGCTTAATAAAATGGAAGTATTTTCCTCTTCCCTTCAGTCCCACCTGCCAGGGGAAACAACTGCTAAATTTGTATTTATTCCTTCTAGACCTTTGTATAAATATTTTAATGACTGTTTATTGACAGTCAGGTGGATAAAGTAAAGGATACTAAAAGGTAGAATATGTAAAGAAAGGATATTTGTATTCTTTAAGGACCTGATCAGCAGAATCATGGCAGTAATAGAACAATTAGTAAATAAAAACTGTGGAGTAAAGGTTTCATATGAGCTGAATTTACTTTTCGCACAGAGTTAGCGCTTTTTCTTACTTTAAAGTTAATAAAGACCTTGCTGAAAGCATTTTTCGCAGAGTTAGTGCTTTTTCTTACGTTAAAGTTAATAAAGATCTTGCTGAAAGCATTTTTCTTTGAAACCTGCCAACTTGCTATCAACATAAAGGACCAACAGTAAATTGTAGTTAAAATTGTAGGTGTATTAATTGGGTAGTCCAAATGATTGTATGAGTTTAAATAAGTAAGTTTCTAAAAATTTTTTATTACAGACTCCTAAAGGATACAGAATAAGAAAAAACAGTACTGATTTTTAGAGGGAAGTTTACTCAAAAAGTTTTCAAATTTACTGTATTAAACAATACTCAAATAACAATACATGATACATTTTTAAAGGAGTATGGCAATGTTCCAGAGTCACACAAAAACAGTACTTTTTACAGAAAAAAAAATAGAAACTCAGAATATTCATTATTCACTACCAAAGACTCTAACATCCAGTCAGAAGGCTTATGTTCAAGGTAATAGAGTATACTCAAACATGTCCTCCTCACTACATATTGAATAAGCACTTAGATAGGACTCATGATTCTTGAAGATTGGAGAGGTGGAGTGTAAGAAGGTTAGGTTAAAATAGAAATTTTCTACAGTATAAAATATGGAAATAAGGCCCAGTGCAATCTTGACTTTTGGAAATATGCAGAAACTACTCTAATTTGTGTAATTGTAATGCCAAAAGCTCTTTTAACCATAACAACTATTTGTATTGCAACCTGGCTCTACATGATTTTCTCTATCTTGCCATTTACCCCATTACATCCTGATTTTACAATGTTTGTATGTGATGAGCCATTCTTTTCATTATTATTTTAATACCCTTATGTCATTATAAAGGAAAACCATTATGTACTTTGTTAATTCAGTTTCTCAGTGTTGTGCAGTTGTTCTGAATTCCATTTTAAGTCTCAGGCCAGTTGTTTAATGCAAAAAAGATATCACTAAATTTTACATTGTTATTTATTTATTTACCTGTATTAAGACTCTTAGGCTATTAAAGCTTCATTATCAAAGTGCTTTTTTAAAGCAAATTGCAAAAACATACTCAACTCTTAATTAGAAACTTAAATATATTTAGACTTTAATTGATAAAGTTTGAATTGTGATGTTTCTCATACTGTGTAACTGAATCACCTGGCATCTTAAGTTTGTATTAGGAGACTATAGTGTTTCTTCTGTACTGATGAACATGTTCTCATAATTGCCAGGCAGTGAGAATGTGTGATGTTGAGATTTTTGTATACAGCCGTTTTCAGCTATCATTTCTTAGTTTTGAACAAGTGGAACCTGTATGTTATGTTTTTGCTCTTATTCTCAGTTTTGTTTTTACATTCATTCCTGGGGTATAGTTAAAAGTTTGTGCCCATTTCATAGTAATAATGCTGTGTAATAGATTGCTATGTCTAGGATATAACTTTGGCTTTAAGAAACAGCATTATACCTATTTATAAAACAGTTGTAAAAAACTTAATCAGATCTTAGTAAAAATAAGGGTGTGGAGTTGAGTAAAGTCACAACTAGATTTACAAGTGTTAGAAAGACTCTTGCTGTTTCTATAGTATTAGCAGGATTAGTGGTTGTGAAAAGCCTAGGCAAAAAAATCCTGTCTGACAAACTATTTTCTACTCTGTATCATAGCCTGACACATAAGAGAGCAATGTGAACTGTGGATCTTAAAGTAAATTATCTCTTCATATATATTTCTCTCCCCAACTTCCATTAGGAGTATCTCCATTATTTTAGTGTCTGGACTACCAAAATCATGCTTTCAGTTAGGATCCAGTGAGAGAAAAGCTGTGTGAGTCGCACCACCTATCCCCATGTGTCCCACACCAGCTGCAGACAGTTCTCTCCTTTCGTGTTCAGTTTCTTTCCTTTGTTTCTTTGGAGAAGGTGGGAGTTTGTCTTAATTTTTTTCTTCATCACACATACAGAAGAGTATACATTATATCTGTGTAAAGGAAAAAAAAAGATGGATTAATTTAATGTTTACAGATTTATTTAAATGAGAGATCTAAGTATACTGAAAGGTTTTTGTCCCAAAACAACAAAAACTCCTTTTTGTCACTAGATGTACAATCCACTGCTGAAATAAGAATTAATTTTAATACTTGATATAAATTTGGGATATAAATTACATATGCACTGAGATTCATAGTTTGTGACATTTACCTAATATTGTCATCTGTATTAAAAGAAATAAAATGAAAAGCAGTTTCCCCTACTTCTATCCATAGTTTAAGCTTATCTTCTGAAAACAGAATATAATACATTTTTCTCCCTCGGCCATGTATGTATGTATGTATGTATTTATGTATTTATTTATTTATTTAACATCTTTATTGGAGTATAATTCCTTTACAATGGTGTGTTACTTTCTGTTTTATAACGAAGTGAATTCGCTATACATTTACATATATCCCCATATCTCCTCCCTCTTGCATCTCCCTCCCTCCCACCCTCCCTATCCCACCCCTCTAGGTGGTCACAAAGCACCGAGCTGATCTCCCTGGGCCATGCAGCTGCTTCCCACTAGCTATCTGTTTTACATTTGATAGTGTATATTTGTCCATGCCACTTTCTCACTTCGTCCCATCTTACCCTTCCCTCTCCCCGTGTCCTCAAGTCCATTCTCTACGTCTGTATCTTTATTCCTATCCTGCCCCTAGGTTCTTCAGAACCTTTTTTTTCTTCCTTCTCTTTTTTTAGATTCAAGCCATGTATTTATATAAATAGCTAAGAAAGTAAAAATGGAATATTTCTTTCTTGGGAAGCTCTCTATCTTAAAATATAATATAGGTTTCAGGTGTCTCAGAAGCAGTGGAGTTACTAAGTTTTGTATTTTGTAGGTCCTTCAACATAGTTTCTGGTGAGAAGTCACTTTTTAACAAAGTCCAGGCAAAATTTGCCGTACCTTTTGGGAGCAGAACTTCTTGAAATCTGCCTTGCATATTTACTCAGTTTTATTTATTTCATTGGGGAAGATGATCTGTATCCTAAACCAGATATTGTTTCTTAGATCCAGAGTCATATTTTCATTGCTTGTTTAGATAGCTTAATAGATTATAGAGCCATAATAGAGGATTTTTGTTTCTTATTTTTGTGTCTTATTTCTGATATATCCATTGCAGCTTTTATTTTCTCTCTGTAAAATGTATGTAATTCTTACTTTAATTTTACAAATTGAAGAATAAATTACTATAGCTCCTGAAAAATATTGTGTGGTTGGACATGATACAGAGGAGCCAGCAGTTATAAATGTTGTAAATGATAGAGTTAATTAAAAAAATGTTTTTGAGAAATATCCTGCAAATTAAGTTTTAAAAGCCTTTCTAAGGCCTGTTAGGCCATTCTGCTATAAGGATTTCTTAGGTCACATTCAGCCCTAAAAATATGTGGTTCTTGATAATTTTGTGTATTGGGAATCACACAGCAGTCGCTGTATGCTTACTGAGAAACAGGGTGTCCGTATATGAGGGATAGATGTCAGGTTAAGCCTGGGATTTTTTTCTCCATAATAAAAATTGGGCATCTCATGAAGGGGGTAGAATAGTCAACCAAGAAAATTTAGCTAGAAATTGTAAAATAAAATTACCTTGCCAGGAGGAGCAAAGTAATTGGGCTTTTAGTTGAAAAATTGAAAGTAGTACAATTTTTGTTATTAATGTTGACTGTACTATGAAAGTTCTTCAGGATGATTATACCTAACCATTTAAGGGTTGTGCTGTTGCTAGTGGCTTTTAGACCTTGTTGACACCGATGACCTCACTTGAAAGTTATAGACTCTTTCCCAGGAACATGGACATATATCAGAATATTTTCTTCCTAGGAGTTTGTGCCAGTTTTAGAATCCAGTTCTACACCTTGCCAAATGAATTTGCAGTTTCTTTATAAATAAATAAATAAGTGCTTATTCACATTTGTTCCTTTCGTGGCCAAGTACCTAATAGTGTTCTAGTCTGAAATCATTAATATTTACTGAGCACTTAATATGTGTCAGGCACATAGATGAATATGGTTCCTTATAAAAGTTCTAATAATCTGGTAGGGGGAAGTTTTAAGTAATACTGTAAGGAGACAGGCTCCTTTTCCTTAGCAGTGTTTTTGAGATGTTATTTACTGAGAAATATTCTGAGGAAAGGGTAGGAAAAAAATTCAGCCTTCTTTCATTATTTATACCTTTTACTGTAATCACCCACTTCCAAAATAGCTCCACTTGACAGAAAATGTAACCTTTGAATTCTGTGTTCTGTGTATTAGAAAAGAAATCCATTCTTGTATATGGTGATGAGTGTTGAAAGAACTGTGATATTTCTGTAGAGAAATTTTAAGACTGTGGAGCTTCAGTTTCATCTTCTGTAAAGGCGGGTACTGAAAGAGAATGGCCTTTAGGATCTGTCATTCTGTAGAGTTATACTAGGATTTTGCTCTCTACCTTGTTCACTCCATCTGTGATTAGGTACTCGACTTTAGTAAGATTTGGTAAAGATTAGTGTAATCAATATTTTTAAAGTTACTGAGATTTGAAGGATGCTTATTAAGGATTAAGGCAATTTAAAAATATTTGTGTAGGTGATACCCATCCACTGTATTTAGAATTTTAATTTCATAAAAACAATTTTTAATTTTAGGAACAAGAGCTGAATGCTCGAGCCCGGGCCCTACAAGCTGCATCTGCATCCTGTTCATTTCGGCCCAATGGATTTGACGACAATGATCCACCAGGAAGCTGTGGACCAACTGGTGGTGGGGGTGGAGGAGGGTTTAATACAGTTGGCAGACTCGTATTTTGATGCTGAGAGAGTCCAAAATGCACTGGTCACAAAACATCCAATACTATGACTGTTTAAATGTCAGACTGTAACAAATATCATATCTATCTTTTATTTTTCTTTTCATTAGACCGTTATACAAGAAAACATAGCGCTTGTTTTTATTTTGTTGACAAAACGTTTATTAACAAAATGCATCATTGGAAAAAAATCTACCTCTTAAAATTCCATTTTCTTTTATGGTTAGACATGCTTGACCAAAAATTTTCAGAGGCAAATATGTACCTGGTCCCTAATTAAGCTGCATTAAATTTAGTAGAGGCAATTAAATGGTCCTGTCCTCAGTTTTACTGAACAAAAGATAGATTTCATTTAGCATCCTTTATAAAAGAATTGGTGTTAGAGGTGAAGGAAATATTGTTAGTAAGGAAAGAAAGAAAATCTTTTATTTCCTGTGTAGTTACCCCATTATTAAATTCAAGTCTTTGAGAATACTAGAGATGATATAGTCTCTCATGAAGGCAATAACATAAACTTTATCGAGCTGTAGTACTTTTCAGGTTTGTTCAGTGCTGTCTTCAGCATCACTGTATCTACATTTCAAGTACAAATGTTTTAAAAAAGGATTATTTATACATATGTGCTGAATTGATTTTAAGAAAGGTGCATGATCCTGTAGGAGCCACATTTTTACCTAAAAATTGCTAACTTTGTAGTGTTTCTAATTGTTTGAGGATTTTAAAAATTCTATTTCAGGGAGTATATCTTCTGTGTGTTTTGAAGGAGGTGAGTTCTGTATGTGCCTTGCAGTACTGTAATTCAAAAATAGGAATCTTTGGCTGCGGAAAAGTTTTTTACAAATGAAATGTTAGGAAGTAATTTTTTGTGCTAATGTTAAAATTATAACCTTTTGAAAGGTATTAGATTTTCCTGAAGTAAAATCTGATGGTTCTAAATCAATAAGTGTAATAGTTTGTTTTTAACTCTTAGAAGAATTCAGAGGAAATCAACCTAGTCAAAGTAAAAAAATTTTTTCGATTTTGTTACTTAATCCTCAGAATATTAAACATTGATCACATATTTTTAGAGTTATACATTTGTGGGGTTTTTTGTTTTTTCTCGTTTGAGTCATGCGTTTTGCACAGTTGTTTCTGTTTCACAGTTTCAGATAAAATGTCGAAATGTCAGCCCCTATGGTCCCACGTTTTCTTTTGCCAGGAAACTGGAAACAAGTCACTTCTCCTGGGTCTTGATTATACAGTATTTAGAAGTTATCCCAATTGTCCCCATTCCTAAAAGTTTTAACTTATCCATGGTGTACATTGTTCTGAAGATTGGTCACATATTTATTTTGAAAACATTTTAAGGAAAGAATGTTCTTTGGTGATTTGGGGTTTATCTTTTTCCCAAGCTTTTAATGGCAGTGGTTAAAAACAGAACTCCTCATCTTCATTCTACTACTTCCCACTCCTAACCTGTTTCTAGTCACCAGGAAGATTAGGAAAACTGATTGGATTAGTTAAAAACTGGAAATTCTTTTGCAGAATTGAGATTTCTCTTCCCTACAAATCACTGAACCAGAAAGTTTTTTTTATCAACTGTCTTTCCTCTGGACTTCCTATTGATCTAATAATGAATGTCTAAGCTATGCGTTCAGTTATCCACTGGCTAGATAAAGATTTATAGTCAGATTATATCAGTCTTAGCATCTATTGAAATTGGTAAAGTCATTTAATACTTGGTGGGTTGATAGTGGGCTCAGCTGCTTCTACTAGAAACTTCCATAAAGACAATTAGACCTACACAAAGTTTTATCTATGAAAATAGCAAGTCATTCAAAGATTTTTATGTGTCAAGGTAATACATATTGAATTTTCAAAATGATAAGAGAAAGATGAAACTCTAGTTATATAATAATACTGAGCATATTTAGGTAACTTCATACCACTACCAAAGACTGGAAATTAAAGATTTCCTTTTAAGATTAAAAATATAGTAACATTAATTATTTGCTAAGCTTTTATTTATTTATTTTAGAGAAAATTAATTTTTTTCCTTTTTTTTTAACATTTTTATTGAAGTATAACTGCTTTACAATGGTGTGTTAGTTTCTGCTATATAGCAGAGTGAATCAACTATACATATACATATATCCCCATATCTCCTCCTTCTTGGTCTCCCTCCCACCCCTGTAGGTGGACACAAAGCATGAAGCTGATCTCCCTGTGCTATGTGGCTGCTTCCCACTAGCTAACTATTTTACATTTGGTAGTATATATACGTCCATGCCACTCTCTTACTTTGTCCCAGCTTATCCTTCCCCTTCCCCATGTCCTCAAGTCCATTCTCTACATCTGTGTCTTTATTCCTGTCCTGCCCCTAGGTTCAACGGAACCATTTTTTTTTTTAGATTCCATATATATGTGTTAGCATACGGTATTAGTTTTTCTCTTACTTCACTCTGTATGTGAATTTTTTAAATTGAAGTATAGTTGATTTACAATGCTGTGCTAATTTCTGTTGTACAGCAAAGTGATTCAATTATACATATATATACATTCTTTATTATATTCTTTTCCATTTTGGCTTAGCTCAGAATATTGAATACAGTTCCCTGTGCTATACAGTAGGACCTTGTTGTTTATCCCTTCTATATGTTATAGTTTGTATCTGCTAACCCCAAACTCCCAGTCCATCCCTCCCATGCCCCTCCTCCACCTTTGCAACCACAAGTCTGTTCTCTATGTCTGTGTGTCTGTTTCTATTTTGTAGATATGTTCCTTTCTGTCATATTTTAGATTCCATGTATAAGTGATATATTGTCTTTCTCTTTCTGACTTATTTCACTTAGTATGGTAATCTATAGTTCCATCCATGTTGCTGCAGATGGCATTATTTCATTCTTTTTTATGGCTGAGTAGTATTCCATTGTGTATATGTACCACATCTTCTTTATCCATTCATTTGTTGATGGACATTTACATTGTTTCCATGTCTTGGCTGTTGTGAATAGTGCTGCTATGAACATAGGGGTGCATGTATCTTTTTGAATTATAGTTTTGTCTAGATATATGCCCAGGGGTGGGATTGCTAGATCATATGGTAATTCTATTTTTAGCTTTTTGAGGAACCTTCATACTGTTTTCCATAGTGGCTGCACCAACTTACATTCCCACCAACAGTGTAGGAGGGTTCCCTTTTCTCTACAGTCTTCTCCAGCATTTGTTATTTGTAGAGTTTTTAGTGATGGCCATTCTGACTGGTGTGAGTTGGTACCTCATTGTAGTTTTGATTTGCATTTGTCTAATAATTAGTGATGTCGAGCATCTTTTCATGTGCCTATTGGTTATCTGTGTGTCTTTGAAGAAATGTCTATTTAGGTCTTCTGGCCATTTTTCTATTGAGTTGTTTTTTTGTTATTGGTTGTATGAGCTGTTTGTATATTTTGGAAATTAAGCCCTTGTGGGTCACATTGTTTGCAAATATTTTCTTCCATTCCGTAGGTTGTCTTTTCATTTTGTTTATGGTTTCCTTTGTAAGTTTCATTAGATCTCATTTGTTTATTTTCGTTTTTATTTCTATTGCCTTGGGAGACTGACCTAAGAAAACATTGGTACAGTTTCTGTCAGAGAATGTTTTGCTTATTATCTCTTCTAGGAGTTTTATGGTGTCATGTCTTATGTTTAAGTCTTTAAGCCATTTGAGTCTACTTTTATGCATAGTGCCGGGGTGTGTTCTAACTTCATTGATTTACATGTGGCTGTCCAGCTTTCCCAGCACCCCTTGCTGAAGAGACTGTCTTTTTTCCTATTGTATATTCTTGCCTCCTTTGTCTAAGATTAATTGTCCATAGGTGTGTGGGTTTAATTTGGGGCTCGCTATTCTGTCCCATGTATCTGTATGTCTGTTTTTGTGCCAGTACCATGCTGCTGTGATTACTGTAGCTTTGTAGTATTATCTGAGGTCTGGGAGGGTTACGCCTCCATCTTCGTTCTTTTTCCTCAGGATTGCTTTGGCAATTCTGGGTCTTTTATGGTTCCATACAAATTTTAGGATTATTCTAGTTCTGTGAAAAATGTCATGGGTAATTTGTTAGGGATCTCATTAAATCTGTAGATTGTTTTGGGTAGTATGGCCATTTACCAATATTAATTCTTCCAATCCAAGAGCATGGGATACCTTTCCATTTCTTTGAATTACCTTTAGTTTCCTTTATTAATGTTTCATAGTTCTCAGCATTTAAGTCTTTTGCCTTCTTAGCCAGGTTTATTCCTAAGTACTTTTTTTTTTTTGGTGCAATTATAAAAGGTAGTCTTTTTTTTACATTCCCTTTCTGATATTTCATTGTTAGTGTAAAGAAATGCAACTGATTTCTGTATGTTAATCTTGTATCCTGCTACCTTGCTGAATTTGTTTATCAGTTCTAGTAGTTTTTGTGTGGAATCTTGAGGGTTTTATATATATAGTATCATGTCATCTGCACGTAATGACAGTTTTACCTCTTCCCTTCCAATTTGGATACCTTTTATTTATTTTTCTTGCCTGAGTGCTGTGGCTAGGACTTCATTAGTATGTTGAATAAAAGTGGTGAGAGTGGGCATCTTTATCATGTTGTGTTGATTTTAGTGGGAAGGCTTTCACCTTTTCACCGTTGAGTGTTATATTGGCTCTGGGTTTGTCATAAATAGCTTTTATTATGTTGAGATATGTTCCTTCTATATCTACTTTAATAAGAGTTTTTATCATGAATGGATGTAGAATTTTGTCAAATGTTTTTTCTGCATCTGTTGAGATGATTGTGTGGTTTTTGTCTTTTGTTGATGTGGTGTATCACATTGATTGATTTGCATATGTTGAACCATACTTGTGAACATGGGATGAATACCACTGGTTGTGTAAAATCCTCTTCCTGTATTGATACTTTTATCATGTTATAGTGTCCTTATCTTTCTTTATGGCCTTTGTTTTAAAGTCTATTTTGTCTTATATGAGCATTGCGACCCCTACTTTCTTGTCATTTATGTTTGCATGAAATATCTTTTTCCATCCCCTTAATTTCAATCTATGTGTGTCCTTTGCCCTAAAGTGACTCTCTTGTAGGCAGCATATTATAGGCTCTTGTTTTTTTATCCAATCTGCCACTCTTATGTCTTTTGATTGGATCATTTAGTCCATTGACATTTAAGGTAATTATTGATATGTATTTATTACTATTTTAAACCTTGTTTTCCTGTTGTTTTTATATTTCTTCCTTGTCCCTTTTTCTGCTTTTCCTTTTGTGATTTGATTTTTTTTTTTTTTTTGTATTATACTTATGTTCTCTTCTCTTTGGTGTTTGTGACTTTATTGTATGTTTTTGATTTGTTTTGGTTACCCTGTTTTTCAAGTATGTTAACCCCTTCCTACATCTACTTTGCCTTAGACTGGTAGTCATATAGGCTCAAATGCATTCTTTAAAATTAAAACAAAAGAAAGAATCTAAATTTTCTTTCTCTCCTCCCCCACATTTTGTGATTTTGATGTCCTCTTTTACAGCTTCATGTTCATCCTTTTGCTGTTCCTTGTGGTTATCATCACTTTCACAAATAGATTTTTTTTTCTTTTTAATCTGTATACTGGCTCATTTAAGTGATTTACTTTCCTATCGTGATTTCCTCTTTCCTATAGCTTCTTGCCTCTTTTCTATTTAGAGAAATCCTTTCAATATTTCTTTTAGGATAGGTTTAGTATTGCTGTATTCTTTTAGTTTTTGCTTTTCTAAGAAATTCCTTATCTCTTTCTATTTTAAACGGTAATCTTGCTGGGTGGAGTATTCTCGGTTGCAGATTTTTCCCTTTCAAGACTTTGAATATATTTTGCCATTCTCTTCTGGCCTGTAACATTTCTGTAGAAAAATCAGCTGATAGCCCTATGGGGGTTCCCTTGTAATTAACTTTGTTTTTCTCTTGCTGCCTTTAGAATCCTTTCTTTATCTTTAACATTTGCCATTTTAATTATAATATGTCTTGGTGTACGTCTGTTTGGGTTCATCTTCTTTGGAACCCTGTGCTTCCTGTACCTGGATATCTGTTTCCTTCTTTAAGTTTGAGAAGTTTTCAGCCATAATTTCTTCAAATACATTTTCAATCCCCTTTTCTACTTCTCCTTCTGGAATCCCTATTAGGCATAGATTGGCAGGCTTTTAATTATCCCATAGGTCTCTCATACTGCTTTCATTTCTTTTCATTTGGCTTTCTGTCCGCTGTTCTGACTGGGTGATTTCCATTATTCTATCTTCCAGATCATTTACTCATTCTTCATTCTTACTTCATTCTTACTGCTGTTCATTGCCTTTAGTTCAGCTTTTGCCTCTGCAAATGAATTTTCTAATTTTCCTTGGCTCCTCCTCCTATTTTCTAGTTCCTTTTTAAAGTAATCTGCATTTCTGTCGACAGCCTTTCTAATTCCTTCAGTATTTTCGTTATCTCCTCTTTAAACTTGGTGTCTGTTAGACTGAAGAGGTCTCTTTCGTTGTCCTTTCAGGGGAATTCTCTTGGTCTTTTAAGTGGGAGTGGTTCCTCTGCTTCATTTTACTTGTATTTCTCTTACTCTGAGTTTAGGAGAAACAGTTATCTACTGTGGTCTTGGAAAGCTATTTATACGTGGGAGTGTCCCTGTGCACCTTGTGTAGGTTTATTATTTTTGGTGCAAGGGCTCTTTTTAGTATGGATGCCTGCCACCTTTTTCCTCAGCGTGTGCTGGCTGTTATCCCCTTGATAGGGGATACACAGATGTGGTGGCTCGTGCACCCTCCCAGAGCCCTCAACAGGGCAGTGGTGGCCAGTACACACCCCCAGATCTCAACAGCAGAGGCTTGTGCGTGCTCCTAGATCCCACAACAGTGGTGGCAACGGCTGGCACACACTCCCGGATCTCAGTGGTGGCAGCTCACACGTGCTCCAGAGCCTGCAACAGCAGAGGTAGCAGCTGGCACCTGCTCCCTGATATTTCAGCAGTGGTGTGCATTGGTGGCAGCAGCTCACACCCACCCCCAGGGCTCGTGACAGCAGTGTCCTGTCACCTGAGAGTGCGCACATGGGGGAAGAGTCTCCTATGGCAGGGCCGGGCCCTCCCCTCGCCCACCCCCCAGCAATGGCGCCTCACCTCTATGGCAGGCCAAGGATTCGTCCGCTTGCACACTCGGTTACAGCCACATCACACTCCAGCCCTTTCAGGCTGTCTCCTCACAGCCGAGCCCAGTCCTCTCCCTGGGCCTGACCTCTGAAGCCTGAGCTTCAGCACCCAGCCCCTGTCTGCACCAGCAGACACGCATCTCAGGCTGGGGATCACAGGGCAGCAGCACTGACAATCTGCTCGTCTCTCTCCATTTTGCCTCCCAAGAACAGGTTGCTGCACGCTCCTCCGAGGCTCCAAAGCTCCTCCTCCATCCAGGCTGATCTCCCCGCCAGTGAGAGGACTTCCCAGGGTGCAGGAACCTTTTCTCTTTCACAGCTCACTCCCAGGGCCACAGGTCCCATCCTGATTCCTTTTTTTTTTTTTTTTTTCTTTGTCTTTTGTCCTACCTGGTTACATGGAGATTTTCTTGCCCTTTTGGAAGTCTGAGGTCTGCTGGCATGCAGTAGATGTTCTGTGAGAATAGTCCCACATGTTGATATATTTTTGATGTATTTTTGGGAGGAGGTGATCTCCATGTCCTACTACTATGCCATCTTGATCGCTCTTCTTATTTGCTGAATTTAAAGTATTTATACCTATGGAAGATTTGGAACCAGAATAATGAGACACTTCATTCAAAAACTCATCTAACTGACCCTTTTCAATAAGCTAATACTAAGGATTGCTAAGGATCATTTTATTCCTCAGTAATTAGCATCTCAATTGCTTTCATGCAGCTTTATTTGATTGTCGTATTAGGTCTTTTCTTTCTCCCATATTCCTAACCCTTGTACTTTCCTCTGCCTCTTGCATATGTTATAAGGTCTGACTGAAGGCTGACTAGAGAACTACTGTTTCTCTTTAGTTCAGCCTAAGGTAATCAGTTTAAATGAAGCTGCTCATTGCTGCTGAGAAGAGCACATTAGGCCTCACTAACAAAAGTTAAAAACTAGAAATCTAAGTCTATTTTTTCAAGGATGTTTATTGACACATTGAGAAAAGTAGAATTTTTTTCCAGAGAGATATACAAAGAAGAAAACACATGTGATGTTGTTGGATATGTAAGCCCTTGTAACCCATCCACTAAGAAAACGCCTGTGCACCTCTGACTCATGACATTTACATAGCTCCCATTGGAGAAAGGAATGTAGCTCATTCCCCAAGTATCTTCCCATCACCTCTCTTCCAGCTGAATAATCAGAGAAACACGGCAGCATTGTGCTAGAGATCCCTGACTTTCATTTCCATACTTTAAGTTTCCAGAAGAATCCTTTGGATGTAGAAGTAAAGATCTCTCATAATGTCTAGAGGTATTGTGGGACTTTGTGGCAGGTTCAGAAGGCCTATTATATTTTTAACTCACATTTGGAAAGAATAAAAATATTTCGAAAGTAAGTCTTAACCTCAAATCCATAATGTTCTTTGTCATTTAGTTCCATTCTTTTTATGATAATGTTATTTACAAAAGCAGTTATCTTTTCATAGATTACCTCTTCAAAAACTTTTTGCTACCTCTTTTAAAAGGGAATTGAATGCTTATTGTGTGCCCAGCACAGTTTAAGGAAAACATAATTGGCATAATCTGTCCAGTACACATATCTTAATAGAAATCACCATTTTGATGTATTCTTAGTTCCAGTTCTTAATTCCCAGTATATATTTTCCTATGATTATGCACTTCACATAATATGCACTATACAAAGAGAGCTTTTTAAATGAATATTTCAGAGAAAATAATATATATATATGGCATCTTATCTCATAAGTGTTGTACTTTGTATATATTTTTACCTCTGTTTTTTTCTAGTAAGTTTAGATTTCTGAAACTAAATAGTCCTGAAGTAATGGATAAGTTCTTCACATCTTAGGAAAACTTATTAGGAAATGTTAACTACGATTAATAACTTAGTAACATAATCTACAGGAATAAGGTTAAACCTTGGATAATGTGATCTTGTAACTAACAGGTTAAAGTGAAAGCAAGGAAATTTGAATTGAAGTTAACCCAATGACTCTTTTCCACTGGAAGGGAACCAGAAAGCATGTTGCCATTGTTGCTGCTCATGGTCTTCTTTCAATAGTGAAGAATGTCACCTTGAAGACAAAGCCTACACACAAAGGAGGGCAAAGCAAAGCAAAGCAAAGCAAGAGAATTGTAGAGAAATGGTGCTGGAGTCCTGACTGTACTTCACTCAGTCCTCATGACCCGAGTTTCTTGCTATACCAGGGATGGAATAAGAACTAACTGAGAGGAGCTTGGGACAAGATGACAGAGTAGAAGGATGTTGGGCTCACTTCCTCTCATGAGCGCACCAAAATCACAACTGCTGAACAGCAATCAATAAAAAAGACTGGAACCTGCCAAAAAAGATAGTCTTCATCCAAGGATATAAAGAAGAAGCCACAAGATGGTAGGAGAGGCGCACTTGTGATATAATCAAATCCCGTACTCCCTAGGTGGGCAATCCACAAACTGGAGAAAATTATATTGCAGAAATTCTCCCACAGGAGTGAGCCCCACGTCAGGCTCCCCAGCCTGGGGGTCTGGCATTAGGAGGAGCCCACAGAGTATTTGGCTTTGAAGGCCAGTGGGGCTTGATTGCAGGAGCTCCACAGGACTGGGGGGAACAGAGACCCCACTTTTGGAGAGTGCACACAAGGTCTCACACATACCAGGACACAGGGCAAAAGCAGAGTTTTCATGGGAGCCTGGGCTGGACCTACCTGCTGGTCTTGGAGTGTCTCCTGGGGAGCCAGGGTGTGACTATGACTCTCCCTGGGGATGTGGACACTGGTGGTAGAGATTTCAGGGAAAGTTCAGCTATGTGGACTTGAGGAGGCAGACGTCTTGCTTGTGTCATCAGCATGAAGACCTGGCCCCACCCAACAGCCTGTAGACTCCAGTGCTGGGACGCCTCAGGCCAAACAACCAACAGGGTGGGAACACAACCCCACCTATCAGCAGACAAGCCGCCTAAAAACTTCCTGAGCCCACAGCTGCCTCTAGACACACCCCTTGACATGGCCCTGCTCACCAGACTGCCAAGACCCAGCTCCACCTACCAGTGGACAGGCACCAACTTCTCCCACCAGGAAGCCTGCACAAGCCTGTAGACTAACCTCACCCACCAGGGGACAGACACCAGAAGCAAGAATACTACAATCCTGCATCCTGCAGAACTGAGTCTGCAAACACAGAAATTTAGACAAAATGAGATGGCAAAGGAATCTGTTCTAGATGAAGGAATAAGATAAAACCCCAGAAGAACAACTAAGTAAAGATAGGCAGTCTACCCAAGAAAGAGTTCAGATACTGAATGTAATGATGATCCAAGATCTCAGGAAAAGAATGAATGCACAGAGTGAGAAGTTACAAGAAATTATTAACAAAGAATTAGAAAATATAAAGAACAACCAAGCAGAGTTGAAGAATACAATAATCGAAATGAAAAATACACTAGAAGGAATCAACAGCAAAATAAATGAGGCAAAAGAGTGAATAACTGAGCTGGAAGACAGAATGGGGGAAATCACTGCCATGGAACAGAATAAAAAAAGAATGAAAAGAAATGAGGACAGTTTAAGAGACTTCTGAGACAACAATAAATGCACCAATATTTGCATTATAGGGGTCCCAGAAGGACAAGAGAGAAAGAAAGGGCCTGAGAAAATATGTGAAGAGATAACAGATGAAAACTTGCCTAACATGGGAAAAGAAACAGTCATCCAAGTTCAGGAAGTGCAGAGAGTGCCAGGCAGGTTAACCCAAGGAGAAACCAAGACACATAATAATCAAACTGACAACAATTAAAGACAAAGAGAAAATATTGAAAGCAACAAGGGAGAAGCAACAAATAACATACAAGTCTATCCCCATAAGGATATCAGCTGATTTTTCAGCAGAAACTCTGCAGGCCAGAAGAGAGTGACATGATTTTTTAAAGTGATAAAAGCAAAAAACCTATAACCAAGAATACTCTACCCAGCAAGGCTCTCTTTCAGATTCGATGGAGAAATCAAAAGCTTTACATACAAGCAAAAGTTAAAAGAATTCAGCACCACCAAACCAGCTTTACAACAAATGCTAAAGGAACTTCTCTAGGTGGAAAAGAAAATGCCACAACTAGAAACAAGAAAAGTATGAAATGGGAAAGCTCACCAGTAAAGGTAAATACACAGTAAAGGTAGGAAATCATCCACACACAAATACATCAAAACCAGTAATCATGAGATCAGGAGAGTACAAATGCAGGATATTTTAAATGCATTTGAAATTAAGAGATCAGCCACTTAGAATAATCATGTATATATAGACACTGCTATATCAAAACCTCATGGTAACCACAAACCAAAAATCTATAATAGATATACATGGAAAAAAGAAAATGCAATCCAAACACAACACTAAAAATAGTCATCAGATCACAAGGCAAGATAACAAAAGAGGAAAGGAAGGAAAAAGATCTACAAAAACAAATCCAAAACAATTAACAAAATGGCATTAAGAACGTGTATATCAATAATTACCTCAAATGTAAATGAATTAAGTGCTCCAACCAAAAGACAGACTGGCTGAATGGATAAAAACGCAAGACCCATATATATGCTGTCTACAAGACACCCACTTCAGATCTAGAGACACATACAGACTGAAAGTAAGGTGATGGAAAAAGTATTCCATGCAAATGGAAGTAAAAGAAAGCTAGAGTAGTAATACTAATATCATACAAAATAGACTTTAAAATAAAGACTGTTACAGGAGAAAAAGAAGGACATTACGTAATGATCAAGGGATCAATCCAAGAAGAAGATATAACAATTGTAAATATATATGCACCCAACATAGGAGCACCTCAGTATATAAGGTAAATGCTAATAGCCATAAAAGGTGAAATTGACAGTAACACAATAATAGTGGGGGACTTTAACAACCCACTTACATCAACTGAAAGATCATCCAGACAGAAAACAAATAAAGAAAACACGGGCCTTAAATGACACATTAGACCAGGTGGACTTAAGTGATATTTATAGAGCATTCCACAGGAAAGCAGCAGAATACACATTCTTTTCTAGTGTACATAGAATATTCTCCAGGTAGATCACATGCTGGGCCACAAAGCAAGCCTTGGTAAATTTAAGAAAACTGAAATCACATCAAGCATCTTTTCAGACCACAACACTATGAGTGAAAATCAACTACAAGAAAAAAACTGTAAAAAACACAAACACGTGGAGGCTAAACAATATGCTACTAAACAACCAATGGATCTCTGAAGAAATCAAAGAGGAAATCAAAAAATACCTAGAGATAGGGCTTCCCTGGTGGCGCAGTGGTTGAGAGTCTGCGTGCCGATGCAGGAACACGGGTTCGTGTCCCGGTCCAGGAAGATCCCACATGCCGCGGAGCGGCTAGGCCCGTGAGGCATGGCCGCTGAGCCTGCGTGTCCAGAGCCTGTGCTCCGCAACAAGAGAGGCCACAACACTGAGAGGCCCGCATACTGCAAAATACATACATATATATATATATAGAGAGAGAGAGAGAGAGAAAGATAAAAATGAAAACACAATGATCCAAAACCAATGGGACACAGCAAAAGCAGTTCTAAGAGGGAAGCTTATAGTGATACAAGCTGACCTCAAGAAACAAGAAAACTGGGCTTCCCTGGTGGCGCAGTGGTTGAGAGTCCGCCTGCCGATGCAGGGGACACGGGTTCGTGCCCCGGTCTGGGAAGATCCCACATGCCACAGAGTGGCTGGGCCCATGAGCCATGGCCGCTGAGCCTGCATGTCCGGAGCCTGTGCTCCACAACGGGAGGGGCCACAACAGTGAGAGGCCCGTGTACCACAAAAAAAAAAGAAAAAAGAAACAAGAAAACTGGCGAATAAATAACCTAACCTTACACCTAAAGCAACTAGAGAAAGAAGAGCAAAAAAAACCCAAAGTTAGTAGAAGGAAAAATATCATAAAGATCAGAGCAGAAATAAATGAAATGGAAACAAAGAAAAAAATAGCAAAGATCAATGAAACTAAAAGCTGGTTCTTTGAAAAGATAAACAAAACTGATAACCCTTTAGCCAGACTCATCAAGAAAAAACAGGGACAGGGACTGAATCAACAAAATTAGAAATGAAAAAGGAGAAGTTAACAACAGACACCACAGAAGTACAAAGGACAATAAGAGACTACTACAAGCAACTGTATGCCAATAAAATGGACATAGAAGAAATAGACAAATTCTTAGAAAGGTACAATCTCCCAAGACTGAACCAGGAAGAAATAGAAAATATGAACAGACCAATTACAAGTATTGAAATTTAATCTGTGATTTTCAAACTCCCAACAAACAAAAACCCAGGACCATATGGCTTCACAGGCAAATTCTATCAAACATTTAGAGGAGAGTTAACATCTATCCTTCTAAACTATTACAAAAAAATTGCACAGGAAGGAGCACTCCCAGGCTCATTCTGTGAGGCTAGCATTACCCTGATACCAAAACCAGACAAAGATACCACAAAGAAAGAAAATCACACACCAATATCACTGATGAACTTAGATGCAAAAATCCTCAACAAAATACTATCAAACTGAATCCAACAAACGTTAAAAGGATCATACACCATGATCAAGTGGAATTTATCACAGATACAAGGATTTTTCAACTTCTGCAAATCAAGCAGTTTGATACACCACATTAACAAACTGAAGAATAAAAACCATATGATCATCTCAATAGATGCAGGAGAAGCTTTTGATAAAATTCAACATCCATTTATGACAGTAAAAGTGTCACTGTTTGCAGATGACAGATACATAGAAAATCCTAAATATGCTACCAGAAAACTACTAGAGCTTATCAGTGAATTCTGTAAAGTTGCAGGATACAAACTTAACACAGAGAAATCAGTTGCATTTCTATAAACTAACAATGAAAGATCAGAAAGAGAAATTAAGGAAACAAACCCATTTACCATTGCATCAAAAAGAGTAAAATACTTAGAAATAAACCTCCCGAAGGAGGCAAAAGACCTGTACTGTGAAAACTATAAGATGCTGATGAAAGAAATCAAAGATGACACAGATCGAAAGATATACTGTGTTCTTGAATTGGAAGAATCAATATTGTTAAAATGACCATAGTGCCCAAGGCAATCCAAAGATTCAATGCAATCCTTATCAAATTACCAATGGCATTTTTCACAGCTCTAGAGCAAAAAAAAAAAAAAAATCTTAAAATTTGTATGGAAACACAAAAGACCCCGAATCACCAATCTTGAGAAAGAAAAATGGAGCTGGAGGAATCAGGCTCCCTGGCATCGGACTACACTACAAAGCTACAGTAATCAAAACAGTATGGTACTGGCACAAAAACAGACTTATAGATCAATGGAACAGGATAGAAAGCCCAGAAACAAACCCACACACCTACAACAAAGGAGGCAAGAACATACAATGGAGAAAAGACAGTCTCTTCAATAAGTGGTGCTGGGAAAACTGGACAGCTACATGTAAAGAATGAGATTAGAAAATTCTCTAACACCATAAACAAAAATAAACTGAAAATGGATTAAAGACCTAAATGTAAGGCCAGATACTATAAAACTCTTAGAGGATAACATAGACAGAACACTCTTTGACACAAATCACAGCAATATCTTTTTGGATCCATCTCCTAGAGTAATGGAAATAAAAACAAAAATAAACAGATGTGACCTAATTAATCTTAAAAGTGTTTGCACAGCAAAGGAAACCATAAACAAAATGAAAAAGACAACCTACAGAATGCGAGAAAATATCTGCAAACAGTGTGACTGACAAGGGATTAATCTCCAAAATATATAGATAGCTCATACAGCTCAATATCAAAAAAAAAACCCAATCAAAAAATGGGAAGAATATCTAAATAGACATTTCTCCAAAGAAGACACACAGATGGTCAATCACATGAAAAGATGCTCAATACTGCTAATTATTAGAGAAATGCAAGTCAAAACCACAATGGGGTATCATCTCACACCAGTCAGAATGGCTATCATCAAAAAGTCTACAAATAATAAATGCTGGAGAGGGTGTGGAGAAAAGGGAACACTACACTGTTGGTGGGAATGTAAATTAGTACAGCCACTATGGAAAATGGTGTGGAGGTTCCTTTAAAAACTAAAAATGGAGCTACCATATGACCCTGCAATCCCACTCCTAAGCATATATCTGGAGAAAACCATAATTCGAAAATATGGATGCACCCCAATGTTCATAGAAGCACTATTTGCAATAGCCAAGACATGGAAGCAACCTAAGTGTGCATCAACAGATGAATGGATAAAGAAGACGTGGCATATATATATCAATACAATGGAATATCACTCCATCATATAAAAAAAGCCATAAAAAAGAATGAAATATTGCTATTTGCAACAACATTTTATTTTGAGTTTATCATACTACGTGAAATAAGTCAGAGAAAGACAAATATCATGATAACGCTTGTATGCAGAATCTAAAAAAATGATACAAATGAACTTGTTTACAAAACAGAAAGAGACTTGCAGACAAAGGAAACAAACTTATGGTAACCAAAGTGGAAAGGTGGAGGGAGGGATAAATTAGGAGTTTGGGAGTAACATATACACACTACTGTATATATATAAAATAGATAACCAACAAGGACCTATTGTATAGCATAAGGAACTATACTCAGTATTTTATAATAACATATATTGGAAAAGAATCTGAAAAACTGAATCACTTTGCTGTACACCTGAAACTAACACAACATTGTAAATCAACTATACTTCAGTTTAAAAAATAAAGAAAATTTAAAAATAAAGAAAAAGATAAGCCAAAAAAATTTAACCCAATGAAGCTTAAAAAAGAACTCTAAAATATAAGTTCTTCCATATATATTCTTAAGCATTTACCAAACTGTCATATCATTATAATGTCAGCCTTATTTTTTGTTTTACTAAGTTAATTTTCTTACAGAGTCCTTTTTGGAAGTGAATGAACCTCAAAATGAATGAGGGATTTAAAAAAGCAAGGATTCAAAGTAAACAGTTCTTTAAAAAAAATAGGGCTTCTCTGGTGGCGCAGTGGTTGGGGGTCCGCCTGCCGGTGCAGGGGACGTGGGTTCGTGCCCTGGTCCAGGAGGGTCCGCATGCCGCGGAGCGGCTGGGCCCGTGGGCCGTGGCCGCTGGGCCTGCGTGTCCGGAGCCTGTGCTCCTTGACGGGAGAGGCCGCGGCAGTCAGAGGCCCACGTACCGCAAAAAGGAAGGAAAAAGAAAATAATAAAAAGGAAAAAGTTAGCTTATAAAGAAACTGCAGGTTTCCTGTATGAAAAGAAGTTTTGCTATAGAAATAATTTTAAAGAAATAAAGAGTTTTATTCAACAAATTAACTATCTGGGTTTTACAAAATCAAAGGGATTTGTTATGTAAAACCTTTAGCCACAGTGTTACATAACCAATGTGGATTTAAAATTAAAAATAGAATCTAAGAAGTCAGCCAAGTGTGTAGCCAGCTCTCATCTGTGTCAGTTATGGCCTGCAGTCGTTTTTCTCTTAATAAATCTCATGTTTTCAAGTTTTGCTTTGTATGCTAGACACACACACACACATCTTGATTTCAGAGGGATAAAAAGGTTAGCCTTTCCTGGCTAGATCAGCAGTTTTCAACCTTGTATCATGTTAGTAACACTTGGAAAGCTTTTAAAAAATAATACCATGCCTGGCCCTGCCCCTGCCCCAGGCCTATTAAATTACATGGGGAGTGGGCACCAATATTTTTTGAAGTTCCTCACATGATTTAAATGTGCAACCTTGGTTGAGAACTTCTGGGTTAGAAAAGGAGTTGTTTTCTCAGGGCTTTTAAACAAGGACACTAACATGTTGAGTGTCTATCATGTGCTGGATACTGATAGATATTTATATGTCTTGTTAACTTATATCAGCCCTGTAAGTGAGTTCATACCTTTACCCTCCCTTACTCTTTTATGGATAAAGTGAAGACTCAGATTAAGGAACTTGCTCAAAATTTTGAAGCTAAAAAATCAGAAATTGAGATTTTAAAAAATCATCATTGAGATTTTAATCCAGGTCTTCAGAACTCCAAAGTCAATGCTCTGACAGAGGGAGTAACAAGTAGGAGAAAAATGTGATCAAAAGACTTAAGCAAATTACATATTAATAAGGGTTTGCAATAAACTTAATGAAATAAAATTTCTATAATCTGTATCAATTATTCTTTTGCACTCCAAACATTATTCAAAAAAGAAAAAAAGTGAGACCTGCTTTGTTAAAACTTATATGGTTGAGAAACACGGTTCTGAGCAAACTCATTTGCTACACCTGTTTAATCTCTGTTTACTAGCCTTATTTCTTCCATTCTTCCTTTTCTGTCCTCCCAAGTCATATTGGACCTTGTATAGTTCTTATTCAGACAACATTATATACTTGCCATCTCTAGGCTTTTGCACATGTAAATCTCAGTATAGCACACCATTCCCCTCACCCCACTTTTCCCTCCTTGTTTTCATTTGACTAATTCCTGCTCACCTGTCAATATGCTCAAGTCTTCTCATAAAAACCTCCCAAACTGACTAGTCTCCCCTTTTGTCCTGGGTTGTGTCTTGTGCTTCTCCTTGAAAAGACCATGGCTTAGTAATGGAGCTAAATTAGCCTTAAAGGCTGATCGTCTATAGCAACAAAGATTAAAAGCAGGTCTTAACACAAACAGGCTATTTTAGTTAGCATAAAATTCAAGTTAACTCATGTATAAGCCAGAATGACTTTCTTATATCTCAATATGTGAAATTTTCTTTTATCATTTCCCTGTTACAATGACAAGATGTTCTTTCCAATCTCCTTCTTCTACTCTTCCTGCGAAAGACCCTGCACCCCACTAAATCATGGTACACAAACATATAACTATAATCCAGGTACAAACATTTCCCCAAAGACCCTATTCTTCTATAAAACAATAGGTCAATGCTTATATTTAACTCTTAATAAACACTTAAATTTTGGGGGAGGAAAAAAAGCTGACTTTCAAAGGATCAAACTCATCTGTAAGTAATTTAACTGCATGCAGAACAAAATCCAACACTCTTTAAAGTAATACGACAAACCCAGTACTTAAGAAAATAAAATTCACAATATTCAGGATCTGATAAAAAAATTATTAGGCATTCAAAGGAGGAAAATATGACTCAGACCAAGAAGAAAAACCAGTCAATAGAAACAGACTCAGAAATTATGGAAAGGAAGGAATTGACAAACTAGGAGCTTAAAAGAATGTAAAGAAAAATATGAACAAAATGAACAAAAAATATGAATAAAGAAATGGGAAATCCAAGAAGTTCAACAAACCATCAACAGAATAAACATAAAAGAAACTACACTGGGCTTCCCTGGTGGCTCAGTGGTTAGGAATCTGCCTGCCAATGCAGGGGACATTGGTTTGAGCCCTGGTCCGGGAAGATCCCACATGCTGTGGAGCAACTAAGCCCATGCACCACAACTATTAAGCCTGCATGCCACAACTACTGAAGCCCGTGTGCCTACAGCCCGTGCTCCACAACAAGAGAAGCCACCACAATGAGAAGCCTGTGCACCACAACAAAGAGTAGCTCCCGATTGCTGCAACTAGAGAGAGCCCGTGCACGGCAACGAAGACCCAGCACAGCCAAGAAAAAGAATCATTAAAAAAAGAAAAGAAGAAGCTATACTAAGGCACACCATAATCCAATTTGTTAAAAACAGTGATAAAGAGAAATTCTTAAAAGCAACTGGAGAAAAAGAACACATTACATATGGAACACAGGTTAGCACACTATATACAGCCCTCAAGCCAAATCTATCATGCCTCCTGTTTTTCATAAATAAAATTTTATTGGAACACTGACACACCTATTTATTTACCTATTGTCTATGGCAGTTTTTACACTACAATGGCAGAGTTGAGTAGGTGTGACAGAGACCATTTATCCTGGAAAGCCAAAAATAGTTATTAAAGTACTTTACAGAAGAAGCCTGTGATACCTGATATAGAAAAACAGCAGAAAGACAGCAGTCTTCTTACTAGAAAATATGCAAGCTGGAAGGCAATGGAATCATCTAAAAAGTGCAGAAAGAAAAACTGCCTAGTGAATATTTGCTATATTATACCAGTGAAAATGTCATTCAAAATGAAGGTAAAATAGACGTTTTTAGACAAAAGCTGAGAATTTTTTTTTTTTTAGTATTTGCACTACATGATATGTTAAAGAAAATTCTTGGCTTCCCTGGTGGCGCAGTGGTTGAGAATCTGCCTGCCAATGCAGGGGACACGGGTTCGATCCCTGGTCTGGGAAGATCCCACATGCCACGGAGCAACTAAGCCCATGTGCCGCCAACTACTGAGCCTGTGCTCTAGAGCCCAAGAGCCACAACTACTGAACCCGCGCGTGCTGCAACTACTGAAGCCTGCGTGCCTAGAGCCCGTGCTGTGCAACGAGAAGCCACTGCAATGAGAAGCCCGTGCACCACAATGAAGAGTAACCCCTGCTCGCCGCAACTAGAGAAAGCCCACATAGCAACAAAGACCCAATGCAGCCAAAAAAATAAATAAATAAATTTATTTTAAAAAAAAAAAGAAAGAAAATTCTTCAGGCTGAAGGAAAATGATACTAGATGGAAACTTGGATTTACACAAAGAAATAAAGAGTGCTGAAATAGATTTGGCACAATTGACTCAATATTCAGGAAAGGAGGGACAGCTTTGGAAAGCTCAAGACTCACCCTGTGCCCATGAGCAGCAATTTGGACCTCCTGCTGCATCCACCATGCATCCAACATACCATACAGACAGACGAGACTCCCTTCCAGGAAAAGAAATATAAACATGGACTAAAGCACAATTTGGCAAACTACAGCCTATGAGCCAGCCATCTGTTTATGTAGAAAATCCAAAATAATTAAGAATGTCTAACTTACATATAAAATTTTAAAATTAATAAGCAAGTTTAGCAAGTTACCTGAATTAAAGCCAATATACCAAATTCAAATGTATATTTATATATCAGGAATAATTATTAGAATATCAAATAATGATACATACAACAATATAAAAAATCAGTTTTTTAACACTTAACAGTAGATACACAAGACCTTCACACAGAATGCTAAAAAATATTACTTAGGAAATTAAAGAAGACCTAAACAATTCATGGCTTTGGAAAACTCAATATTATAAATACCTAATTTTCCTCACACTGACCTATAGAATCAATGCACTCCCAATCTTGGAATTTTTACTTATATTAATTGAAAAGCTGATTCTAAAATAGAAATGAAAAAATTCTAAAAATAGCCAAGACACTCTTGGAAATGAACAAGATAGGATGACTTTCTTTATAGGATAACAAGGTTTATTATAAAACTAATTAAGACAGAATGGGCTTATTATTCTGTTCAGAAAAGAGAATCCAGAATCCAGAGAATCCAGAAATCATGCACACGTGATTTATGACAATAGTGAGATAACCATCCATCCTAGTTTGCCTGAGACTGAGGCTGTTCCCAGGATATAGAACTTTCAGAGCTAAAACAAGGAAAATTAGTATAAGTTGGTCTCCACAGACAAAGGTGGCCCTTCAGAGCAGTGAGGAAAGGATGGCCTTTTCAATAAATTATAGTGGGGCAATTGGATAATCATATAAAATAAAAGACTTAACCCTTACCTCACACTATATACAAAAATATATTTCAGATGGATTATAAATCTAAACTGAAGGACAAAATAACACTTCTTAAAGATTACTTAGTAGAATATCTTCAAAACCTTGGAATATGGAAAGATTTCTTTAAAAGGACCCAAAAAGCCCTGTCATGAAGAAAAACAATGATAAAATGGATAACGTAAAATGAAAAACTTCTGATCCTCAAAGACACCATTCAGGATGAAAAAGCCGTGGAGTGGAACGTATTTGCAACTCATAAGTGAATATATAAAGAACTACAAATAAAAAAAAAAGACAATCCACAGAAAAATGAGGAAGAGAGAAGCAGGAACTTCAAAAGACAACAAATTTCTAAGAAACATACAAAAAGATACTGATCTTCATTAATCATCAGAAAATGTAAATAAAACCACAATGGTACACCATTAAATGCTCATAAAATGAATCAACTTAAAAAGATTGACAATATCAAATATTGATGAGGATGTAGAATGTAAAGTCTCATACTTACGGGAGTATGGATTGATAAACCCATTTTGGAAAACCAGCAGTATCTTCAAAAACTGAACCTATGAGTATTCTATTACCCAGTAACTCACTGCTAGGAATAGATTCTACAGAAATGTCTTCACAAAACACATTTTAAAAGGTTTAATGTAATATAAATCATAATGACCTAAAACTTGAACTAATCAAAGTGTTTATGAAGAGTAGAATAGATAAATAAATTGTGGTATATCGTATGTTAGATACCTATACAGCAGTGAAAATGAATGAACTCCAGATACACATTACAACATGGATGAATTCCACAAGCATAATTTAAGGAAAACAAACCACTAATATAAAGCAGGCAGTCTGTGGATGTAAGAAGTATAGATGTTACCTTTGGAGAAGGGGAGGGGGAAGTGATCACAAAGCATCATGAATGGGGACTTCTGTAGTATAATTCACGTTCTATGTCTTACCTAGTTGTTCATTTATCAGTTGTGTTCACTTTATGATAACATATCAAATTGCATACTTATAATTTTGTACTTTTCTGTATGTCTTTTTTACTTCAAGAAAACACTGAAAAATTTCATTATAACTGGCATTTTTTTGAGACTGGCCTAGCAGAGTATAAAACTAAAGGCCAGAAAGCAGTTAAGAAGCTACTCTGAGAGCCCCAGGGATGGATGATGGACTTAACAGAGTTGAAGAAAACTGGAGAGGATGAGAATGAACTGTTTGCATACATCTAAATCGAGTAGCTATTTTAAATTTTAAATTAAATTAAAATGTCAGTTCCTCAGGTACACTAACCACATTTTACATGGTCAGTGGCCTCATTTAAGTGGTCAGTGGCTACCAAAACGAAGAGTACAACCCTAAAAAATAGTGATGAACCATACTGGTGGTAAACTACATCTTATAATTTTATGCTTCCTTCCCATCCTAACTAACCATCACCTGGATACCCTTATAAAAAATTAAATACATGTCTATTCTCTATGAAATAAATGAAAATGTTTAAGAAAAAACTTCTGGGTATCCATCTTCCCGGAAATTTCAGGCTCAGTTCCGACTTCTGAAAGGGGAACTTGTAACAATATTAAAGACTTCCCCATTATTAAGGCAACAGAGCAATAGACTTATTTAATGCTCCTTCTGTTGACCACTTATTAACCAGTCTGTCCATGGCTATAAGAAAGGAAACAACTCATAATGTTTACTTGCCCTTTTAGAACATCTTGTCTTCTTTTTAAGTTTATTTTTACTCCTTGGGTTTTGGGTTCTATTCTGTCCTCTACTTCCTAGCACTGACCCTAGTTTCTTTAAACAGACAATAATAGAAGGGAATATTTTTCAGGATGTGTGCCTTGTGGTATGTGACCTTGCTACCTCACAGTATTCCAGTAGAGCGCACTGCTGCCATTCAGTTTCTCCAGGATCATCCATCCGTGGCTAATTCCCAGGCACATGTTTATAAATACGATTCATGCTGTAATTTTGACAGCTTCTATTTCCTGAGAGCTTTTCAGGTGTGAAGGACAGCTTTGACCTTAATCTGGTTCTGTCTGGAGCAGTTTGTTCTTAAACATGGTCCAGAGTTAATGAGGAAAATATTAAAATCTAGGTTCAAAACACGGAAAAGTAATTTGCTGTTGTAATTGATGGTACACTCCTGTATGTCGCTGCTGCATAGTTTCTTCCCTTGTATAACTTCTACCCTCTCAGCTTTCAGTAATACTAGAAGCAACCGCATAATCAAACCAGCCAATGGTCAGAGACAAGTTTATTACTTTCTTCACCCACGGCTAAGATGAACACAAAAGAAAAGTAATAATAATGGTAATAACACAAAACTGGCCTCTCAATCTCTACTGCCCTCCCCTGAATCCCGACAAAATAGTATTAGGGAACAATTCCAAGCTAAACTAAGAATCTTGCTTTGGGAACTGACTGCCCAGAATATTCTATTGTGTCTTCAGCCAGGACACTGGCTGCCGATACAAACAGGTCAGCAATTGTCTGGAACAGTTTTTGAATATTCCACTATCCGTTGTTGGAACATCATGGGTAGACATTTATAAGTATGCAAAGGGCTGAGTTTGTGTTAAATACTAGAGACAAAATAATAGATTGGCTGCCACCTGGCAAATAAATTCTCTTCCCAGATCTACTATTGACTCAGAATAAGTGCCTTAAGCAATCCACATCTCTATTTTCTAGGCAACGCAGTGTCAGTTAACAACACCTAGTACCCTGGAGGCGTGGTTTTGAAGAAGAACAGTGAGAGTAATAGTATTTTTTATAAAGAGGATCTTCATTTTAAAAAACAATGTATGATTACAGTTGACAAGACTTCAGTGATAACCCCAAGCCTCACATTATTCAATTATTTTACTCTCTCCATAGAAATTTAAGAGAGCTGCTAACAAGGAGCCACATGACTATTCTCTGATAACACCATTTCTAAGTGGAGAGGTGGTTTTAATTTTCATACTTTAAATAAATTGATTGACGTAATTTTTTGCCATTTCAGTTTCCAACAAAAAGGTATGTTTAACACAGTCTTCGTTAAAGTGTTGAGTACGTGAAGACAGCCTATTGATAATTTTGTATATTTGGGGATATGACTGTCTGCAAATCGACTGAATTCCCTCTAAAAGAATGCCTTCACCTTTGCATCCCAATATATCATCTGACATTTAGTAGGCACTAAATAGATGCACATGAAACTGAACACAAGGTCGTGTTAGGCAGGATCATTTTCTGAGAGCTGAGAATTATGAATCTTGAAGAAGTTGATAGGCCTAACTGGTCAAGAAATGTCTGGATGGTATGTCAAGGAGAAAGCATGCATGAGGATAAGTGGATGGAAGTATTTCATGCTCTGGGGGACGTGCACCCAACCAAGACTCTGGGCATAACTGGGCCAAGAATTGACATCCCACCCAAGGTGAACAAATTAGATTTCCTTCTTAGAAATTTGGAATTAGGACTTATAGATAATAGTAATTCTATACTAATGTATATCTGTTATATTGTATCCTATTAGAATTTATAAGGCTATATATAGCACTTCAAATGACAGAGTAAGATAATGTGTAAAAATTTCCATTTGGGTAGAGTAGGCACTAGATTTTTTATTGAATTGGGGAAAAAGTATTTGGCTCAGTTGTGCCTTAATCTGTTTAATTACAAGGCAGAGTCAAAATCCATAGGGAAAGAGTAGTAATTTTTTCGCAATTTTAGTTATCTTTAAACTCGTGTGGCTTCTGTTTGGCATTTATTTGATTCTTGGACTCTCTGACTTTTAGAATCATGCATTGTTGTAGCCCCTATTTAATTTGCTTAGATGTTCTGCCCATGAATTTTCTGAGTAGGTACAACTACTTTCTTTAGTAAGTGTAACCTGGTCTTGCACATAGAAAGAGACAACGTGGAGCAGGCTGGGCCTGAGGCCAGTTTTAGATCTTCCCTGTGCTTGAGGATGGAATGACAATTTCTTAGGGACTAGCTGAACTGCTGAGAAGAAAGAAAAAGGGAGTGGGGAGAGGAAAAGGAAATAAGGAAGGAACAAGAGATTGGGGTGGCAGGCTTGAGAAATGCTGCTGGATTTTTATGATTTTATTTCATATCTTAAGGTGCAGTTTTATGCAAAATAGTATTTAATAGTTTTAATGATAATTGATCTAATGATATACATTAATTATTGGTTGATATAAATGTCTTGTATTATGCATGTGGTAGGAACCTAAATCGACCAACTCGAAAACTTGAACAATTAGTCTTTCTTTAAGCAGCTGCCACTGCTGAGGGCACTGCTGCAGCTACGACCTCAAAGGGCTGTTATGGGGCAGGGCGGTGGGCAGTATAGTCCTGTCTCCAAGGACAGATGTTAAGAAGAGAAGCTAGAATCCAGGATCCGAGAAGGATAGGCTTGCAAAGGGAGTGACGCCCTCCTTTGCCATTCTCTCTTTCCTACCTGTTCCCCAATCTCTGGCCTTCCCCATCTTGCAGTGGTGGATCTAACACACTGTCACTTAAGTCAAGATACCTTTTATTAAAAATCCCCATGGTTTTGGTCTTCCTAAGAACTCACAATTCTGAAACTAGGGAGACAAGAGGCAAAAGCAGGATTGTCTAGTTTTATCACTGTTTTTAACTGTCAATTTTAGGACACTGCTAGAACCCAAAGCAAAATGTTCATGGAAATCCATCAGTGGATTCAGGCATATGCTAGTTTTAATTCTTATTTACACTGGCCTGTGATTATTTATCTGGAAAAGATGAAATGCTCCAGTTGTCAAGATCAAGAAAGAATTTTTCAAAACCAAAGAAAAAAATAAACGTGAGGCAAAGATCTTTTCAGAATTGTCTGTGCTGTGTAAATGATAGTCCAGAAGTAAAAAGGAGCCCTGAAAAATCACAGATTAGGGAAAGTTAAGGATTACTCAATAACTATATTTAATTTACTACCATTTGTGATATATAATTAGGTTTTCTGCAAATATATTTACAATATCGCTGGAGGAATACACAATAAACTGTTAGCGTTAATGTTTCCAGGAAGAGAACTGGGCAGGGGGGTGGGTAGAGATAGAAGGAAGCCTTGTTTTTTACAGTATTGTTTTGGTATTTTTTTGAATTTTGTATCATGTAATTGTATTTTTTCAATTTTTTCTAAAGAAATAACCATTTATCTAACCAGACAGTAAGTGTAAATACATTCTGATCACTGGTGTAAAGTGTTTTTAATCAATAGTGCCTCTCCATTCTATGACTTTTTGGTTAGACCTTTTAAAAACATCAATGTTTAGGGAGGTCTTAAGTGTGTTTACAATAGAGGTAATTCTGTTCTATTAGCCTTATGCTAAGGGAAGAAATAATAAGGTAGTTACTATAATAGCCTTGGCATGAATTGGCAAAACAATGGTATCAGGCTGAATTGGAACTGGCAACAGAAAAAAGGAAATAAATGAGGAAAATGAGTATTGAGGTCAGTTTTTAAATCAGCTGGCCCTTAAAACTCTGAATTCTGACATCCTTAAAGGCATTGTCATTCTCTTGTGGCCTGAAAGGGTACGTTATCTTTAGAGGTTTGAATCTCACAGAGTCACAGATACTCTAAGAAAAAGCCCCAATTGTGTGAAGAATACCCTACTAATATAACTTGCTAATGAGAATTTTCTCTCTCCTGCTGCCCTGTACAAAACTTATTTTTTAGACTGGAAAATTTCAAAGATACAAAAAGATTAGATGTATGATGAATCTCCATATACCTGTCACTCACTTTCCCTCCGCCTTGGGATTATTTTGAATAAATCCCAGGGATTGTTTCATCCTTAAATATATCCATTTGTACCACTAAATCCTACGAATTCTTTTTAAAATAAACTTAACCAGAATAAAATGGTCACACCTAAAAAATTAACAATAGTTTCTTAACATGAAATTTCAGTCAGCATCCAGATTTCTGGAATTGTCTTAGAATGTTTTGTTTTTTACATTACTTAGAACAATTTCTGTTAGAATGTTTTAATCAGAATCCGAATATGGTCCATACATTTCAATTGACTTAGATGTGCCTCCTCAGACTTTTTAAGTCTATGGGTTTCCCTCTCATCTCTTCCTCTTATTTTCCTTGCAAATTTTGTTGTTTTCATTGTTGAATAAACCAACAGCCTTGTTCTATAATTTCCCATCATGAATATTCTTCTAGGGGCTACAATCAAATTACCATTTTAAAGGCACTTAGAATAGTTACTTACTGTAATGCCTCTAACTTCATACAGAGTTAAGTTCATGTGTCTTTTTTTTAATTTCTATTTTTAGGAATTGTTTTTAAATTTAATTTTTTATTTTATAATTATGTAAAGTATATACATGATTTCAAAACTACAAAACAAGGTATACACAAAGAAGATCAACTTCTATCCCTTTCCCCATCCTACTACTTCCCCCATTAGTAAGCATTTTGTTTAATTTCATAGTTTATCCTCCTGTTGTTGATTTTTAAAGCTGTATATATATGTGTGTCCATTCCTTAGATACATGATAGCACACTGTACCTGATTTTACTGACCTAAATTTTTAAAAAGTACCTATATCCTGGAGATCACTCTGTAGTGGTAGAGAGAACTAGTCCTTCCTCCCTTTTAGACCTAGAATCGTCCCATTTTGTGGATGGACAATGGCTCACTAGTCCTCAGTGGTGGACACTGAGTCGCTTGCCTGCTGCCCTGTTGTGACGTGTCAACCTGCTCATGGTCATGCGCACTGTGGAGGGTGTCGGGTTCCACTGTCTTTCCACGAAGACCAGAGGTGCTGGCAGGGCTTCTGACTCCTGTCATCCCGCCTCAGCTGCCCTCTATTTCTCAGCTTTCTCCTTCCTCTGTGGAAGGCTTTCTGTTCCTCTCTGTTCTCCTACCCTCTCTTATTCTGTATCTCCTCACTTCACTCTGGCGGTGGGGGTGGGGTGGGAACCATTCTCTGTGATATCTTCAAGGACCTCATGTCTCCTCCTTTCTCTCTTGGTAGAAGGTTGCAGGAGCTCTTTATGTTCCTTCAGAAACATTATTATTTTGATAAAATGAGTGTGTATTCAGGCAGTGTCACCGTGGAGAAAACCTCCTCACAAAATAAAACCCTTGGTTCCAGCACTTCCTGGTTTCTGAGAACATAAATCACTAAGCATTCTCATTTCAAACTTTTCTAGCCACAGCCGTCCAACAAGTACCAAAGGTACCACCGCGCCTCAAAGGTGCCACTATGGAAAGGACGGGAGGCATTTGTGTCTGTGGGTCCTCGTCTGAAATTCACTTACAACCAGGAGGATTTCTACAACAATCCACTAACAATTAAATATGATTGTGTTTAGAGAGAGATTGGCCTTGCTGAGAGCTAGAGCAGGACTCTGAGCACGGGCATTGAAGAAAACAGCACGGGTTAAGAAAACAAATGAAGAACTAAGAACCGGAAAAGGGTTAGGGTGGGAGGGAGGCTACACAAGACAAGTCATGACTACTTCAGAGTCTCTCCCTATTAACCTTGACCTCCCTGATCCCCCAAACACACATTCTAGGCAGATCTGGACCTGCCCCCTCATTCATTCATTCATTCATGCATCCCCTCCTTCTTTACACGAGTATTAGCACACCCTGCACATGATTGTATCATTGGTTTTTTAACTCAGATTTTTTAAATATTAAAATGAAAAATGCTTTCTTATTTTTTATAGCTGCCAAGTATTCTATTGTAAGCATATATCATAATTTATTTAACTAGACCTCTATTCATTAACATTTAGGTTATTTTCAATCGTCTGCTAGCACAGACAATGACGATACCTTGAACAGGCACCATTTTGCCTGTCAAAAGTGTACCTGCCATCTAAATTCCTAAAATTGGAACTACGGGCTCAAAGGGCATATGCATTTGTCATTGTGATAGGTACTAGTCAACGGCCCTCTATGAAAGCTAGAAAATTTGCCCTCCCAACCACTGTACGGCAGGGCCTGTTTCCCCCAGGCTTGCCGGCATCTTGTGGTATCCAACATTTTTATCCTGTCCTATCTGATAGCTTGTAAAATGGTGTCTTGGTGTAATTTCCATTTTCATTTCTCTTACCGTGAGTGAGGTTAAGCATCCGTTCATGTGCTTGGTGTATTATGCAATGTTTTGTTCACATTTTTTGCCCATTTCTCTATTGGCTTCTTTATAAACTGGTTGGAACTCTTCTATTAGGGACACAGTGCTTTGTGATTTGAGTTGTAATCATTTTTCCCATATTAATCTTTTCATCCATATTTTTATCTTACTCATGGTGTTTTTGTCATGCACATGTTGATTTTTTTTAAATGCAGCAAAAGGTAACAATATTTTTCTATGGCTTGTAGATTTTGTGTCTCGGTTAAGAAGAGCTGGTGAAGAAGAAAATTGACTGTGCCTTGAAAACGTTCAGTAAGTCCTGAGGAAAAGAAATATTTAAAAGACTAAGAAACACTGGCAGATTATGGGGAGTTCAGAAAGCCCCACCTTCAAAATGTTGCCATAATAAAAGTCTAGGGGAAGGGCCACGCCTGTTCTTGTGCCAGTTTGGGGCAGGGATAGAAACTGTCAAGGAACTGAAGACTAGGGTTTTTTCCAGTTGATCTATAACACACGTAGAGTAAATTGGATAAAGTGCACCAGCCTTAAGTATACAGTTCAATAGATTCTCACACATATATTTCCTGTGTAACTACCACCCAGATCAAGATACCATGAATGCCAAGTTCTCGATCACCTGGTTACTAATGGAGGAAGAAGAGATGCTTAGTTCTGAGGGCTAGAGAAATGTGTCCTTAGCGCAACAGAGTGGGAGGAGGAAACAGAATGAAGGTCGATGGACAAGAGTCAAACAAGTATACATGGGAGTAGCCCACCTCAGTCTGATCTCAGGGCCTAAGGGTCCTCCCTGAATTCTCATCGTGTTAGAATCTATTCACCTAGAAGAAATGAAAAAGGCTATTGTGCATCCCCAAAGCAGGAGAGGGTGACTGAGATGTCATCTCAGGCCCACGTCTTAGTGAACAAGATAAAGGTAGCTCAACAGAAGTAGATTGAAATGTGGCTTCCATGTTAGAGAGGATGAGGGTTGAAGATAAACATTCAGGAGAACTGACTTACGGTATTGAGCCAGCATTTGCTCCTTTCTTCTTTAACTTTGTCATCCTCGACTCTGCTCAGGTGGTCCAACCAAAATCTCCAGGGGGATGAAGGAAGGGCAAGGTAGCAACCAAAATAGGCCAAAGTGAAGGCAAGGCACAGACCAAACCCTCGTTCACCTCCCACCTTCGACTGCTACTCTTCCCGTACAATGACAAGCAAAATTCTTCTCCAGTCCACCCTACGCTCAATACACATTCAACTCCCTAGAGGCAACTGTTAAGGGGGAAACCCCCTCATCCTGAAGTTTCCTTCCACATGTGCCAGTCCTGGCCTCTCTCCATTCTACCATGGAATTCATTTAAAGAATGGCTTAATCTGAGTGGGAAATTTGAGAAAGATAAACTGTGCATGCCTGGCTCAGCTCCTTCCTTTCTTTCTCCTGGGGTTGGAGCTTCAGTGGGAAAGGCATTCCCCTGCTGCTTTTCCAGGTGTGGGCCCTTCCTGCAATGTGGGAAGGGCTGCCCTGGTCCAGAACTTTTATAATTGATGGAAAAAGTTCCTCTTCCTGGAGTGCATTAAACAAGCCTTTCAGCTCTCAGAGCAAGCCGTCTACTCCAAGTTGGCCTTTACTACTAATAAGTAACCTCTGAATCTCCCACCAGCCTTACTCCTTGCCCTATTCCCCGATTCGTTCAGAAACTGGATGGGAAAGAGGGGTTCCGCCGATTGGTAGTCCAACATCACCTTCTTTTGACTGCGATTAGTTCCAAACAATATACCTACACTTCTGTTTCCTGATGTGTCAGTTTTCCGAGTAGCTGTTGATCTTATTTCATAAATAATGAGGGATCTAGCTCATAACTTAGCTCCTTTCCCTCCAAGAACTTGTTAACCTTTTTTTATGTTAACTCTACTACTGGTGATTTTTGTAACTTTAAAGAACTGTCTTCTGTTCCTTAATCCATCAACTTCAGGTCATACTGCTCAACTCTCTAATTTATAAAATGAGGAATTAACTCCCTCCATTTTGTTCCAACTCTCCTCCTCTACCACCTTCCAGCTTACCAGCTCTACCTTTAATTTTTACACTTTTTAAATTTATAATATTTTTATTTTATGTAATTTACATACATGTGCATACATGCAGTTATTATAATTAAATGTACTAAGATTTGTCTAAAGGCTGAATCTTGAAAACTGAAAAACGGAAAACTTGAATATATAAAATATTATCATAAAGGAAATGCTGTTCTCAGCATAACAAAGGGGGTCTTTGGACCCACAACAAGTGAAAAATAATCCTATGTCGATGTGCTGTGCTGCTTGAAGGACCTTTTCCAATGTCAAGGTCAAATGGCTATTCTTTTCTTACATTCCATCAGTTGCTCAATATCATGCCACATTTTTTGTTGGCTTTATTTTTAGACAGTGAGTTTTATACAGATGATTGCTTTATCCCATTGTATTAGTCCGTTTGGGCTTCCATGACAAAACACCACAGACTGGGTGGCTTAAACAATAGACACTGGTTTTCTCACGGTTCTGGAGGCTGGAAATCCAAGATCAAGGTGTCATCAGGGCTGACTTCTGGTGAGATCTCTCTTCCTGGCTTGTAGACAGCCGTCTTCTCACTGTGTCCTCACATGGCCTTTCCTCTGTGCCTGGGTGGAGAGAGAAAGACCGCTGGTGAGACCCTGCTCTTCTTAGGAGGACACCAGTCCTATAGGACTAGGGCCCTACCTTTAGGACCTCATCTAACCTTAATTACCTTCTTAAAGACTCCATTTCCAAATACTCACATTGGGGGTTAGGGTTTCAACATATGAATTTTGGAAGGACACAAATTCAGCTCCCGACACCCATGTTTATTCAAAATCTATTTAGTAAATACTACAATAAGTACTCCCCTACGTCTATAAACACAGAAAAGTATCCTTTACCAAGTGTCTAGACACACCTGAGGATGCTCTAAAACTAAAACATGGGCTTATCTGCTCTAGAAAATACGCATAAAATTATAAAACTCCAAATTACGCTTGTCCTCAGAGAAAGCCCAAATTCTTATCTAAGGCCTAGAGCTGCCCAGTAGACAATCTAGGATGAGATAATTGTTCCTAAAGACACTGGGGACTATGCTCTTGCCCCAGCTTCCTCCCTCCATCACTCCCATGTCCTAGCAAAAGTGAGTAATAGGGCTTCCCTGGTGGCGCAGTGGTTGGGAGTCCGCCTGCCGATGCGGGGGACGCGGGTTCGTGCCCCGGTCTGGGAGGATCCCACATGCCACGGAGCAGCTGAACCCGTGAGCCATGGCCGCTGGGCCTGCGCATCCGGAGCCTGTTGCTCCGCGGCGGGAGAGGCCACAGCAGTGGGAGGTTCGCGTACCGCAAAAAAAAAAAGTGAGTGATAGATACTCTGACCTACATCAAGGAATGAAGAGGTGACGGCTCAGGTGAGCACCATAGAGTGAAAGGCAGCTTCAATACCCGTTTGTCCAGAGTTCCTCATTTCACAGTTGAGAAAACTAAAACCCAGAAAATTTGGATGATGTTGTAAGTCCAAATTATACAGCAAGGTATACTTTAGAGCCCAAGACTTCCGGCATTTCATTCTGTGTCCTGTCCATGAAACCACGATGCTTTTCAACTCCCCTCAAAGGGCTGACGGACTCTGGAATTCAAGGGAGATGCCTGATTGTTCTGGATAAATATCCATTCAACCCTGAGTAAGAACTCTAAATTGTGTCTCTATTCCCAAATTTGATATCTAATTACTGTCAGGAGCTGAACTGGAGAAAGCTGAGCTGCCAGGTGTTAAGGCGGTCAATTAAGACAACAAGCCAAACAGAGAGTAACAATTAAGCCTTTATTCACTTACCGCAATAGTATAATCAAAAGGCAAAACAGGAAAAAGCACTGGCTCCCAGTGTTCCATTTTCCCTCCCAAGAGCAGCTCCAGGCAAGGGTCAGATGTATTAGCACAGATTGGGGGATTGTCTCCCTGCCAGGGAAGCCCTGGGATGGGGATGGGGTTGGGGACAGGGCAAGGAGTGGAAAAGTACTGTGTCAGAGTGTAGAAAAGCGACTGGAAGGCCCCTTGATAAGGAGGCCCCTGAACGGAGGTATTTGGACTGGGAATGCAGTTGTATGTGAGCCTGGCCGCCCCGAGGGGAAGTGAGTCTGACTAGTACTACCCCCAGGCTGTGCACCAAGTGTGGCGAGCGCAGCTTTCTCACAAAAGCCTGCCAGTTAAAGCCTTTACAATTGCCTATGGTTGGGCTTGAGAGATCACACATGGGATCTTGGCCGGCAGCCAGACTCCTCAATTACATATGGTAACAGCACCTGTGCATATCCCTAGCCGTGTTTACAAATAGTCTATAACTCTCTAGACATGACTTCTGCTCAAGGCATATTTTGATTATTCCAGTTAACCATAGTCAGAATAAAGCTGATCATCACCAAATTTTCTCCAGGGTGAAGACGCCAAGGATGCTATCATTGGACATTTTGATGCATTATTATGAGTGGTTTTCTGTGTTCAAATCCAGAGCTGGGCAAATTGCAAGAACTCACTCCATAAATATAGGCTTATTTTTCTTCTTTTGTTTTGGTTATGTAAAGATTCAAATATAAATTAAAGGTCCATTACGGGGTAGGGGTTTTTTTGCCTGCATAGATGACTTTTAAATTGACTTCCTAATCTTGTTACCCTGTTCGTTGTATATGGTTTTAATTGCAATCTCCTCAGTTCTTTCTTGGTAGAAGTAATTTTGGTAGAAATAATCTTGGTAGAAATAAGGAAGATAATTTTGATAAAGATACTAAAGCTATGTCACCAGGTATGTATTGAGTAAAAAGTTGTGGCTGTTCCCTGATGAGATTTCATCCTAAAAAAAAAGATATTCCTGATAGTATATATGGACCCCCTTTCCTCTTTCTGCCACCACACCCCACCTGCTTCCCTGACCCTACACATTCCCTAAACTAGGACAGGAGGACCTGGAGAGAAAGAAAGGGAAAAGAGAAGAAATTCACGGCCTGTTTCCAATCATTTGGTAGAACTTTTCAAAGCATGCTAAAACCAATTTAGCTCTGGAAATGTGTCTTTTAAAAGGTTGGATATTGAACGTGGAAGGGAAATTGAACTGCAGAGCAAGATTGAAGCGTTGTGTGAAATTTCAGTAATTGTGCCCATTAACTGAAAAAATATTTGCTTAGGCTGTCTTTGCGGGACAGCCCCTGGGTTAGCCAACAGAGCTGGAATGTGCTGGCCAGGGCGCTCCACGGCCATTTCCCCTACCACATTTGCAAAGCTGGAACATGTCCAGCTTTGCCCTCCTATATTTAGTGTATTTACATACTGTCTTCCATTTAAATAAATAACATGCAAGCTGGTAACAGGCTGGATTAAAGTAGAAGTATACTGCAACGGAGAGAACAACCATTAAGCGTCATCTTTCTGCTTCTCCCCAGCTGTGCCTCAGGCTTGGAACAATTTTTTTCCCTAGGTTTTAAAACGAAATTATTATTTTTATTTGACATACAGTAAAATTAACTTTTTTCTTGGGGTACTGCCCTATGAGCTTTGTTTGTTGGTTTGGGTTTTTAGGAACACTTTAAATAGGCTTGGGTGGAAAAGATATTAAAACGAGTTCTTAATTTCCTAGTTTTTTTGTTGATTTAAGAAAACTCATAGGCATTATTTAAAAGTAGGGATCCAGTATTTCCTTTCCTCATATTTTTTTGATAACTAATCTGAAAGTCTTCCCCACTCATTTTTTTCTCATTTTTTCTCCGTCCACTCCCTGCACGATTTTTTCTTTCTTCAATCCAGCTCAGTCTGCTTCTGTTCGCAGGCAGCCAACAAGATACACACTGTAGAATCCATTTGGCCTGACTTGCTGTTTTCTGTCTTCATGTTTGGACATAGAGAATAAAAATCTGGAAGCACAGGTTTTCCATCTTCTGAAAGAAATAATCCATGCTGTACTGACTCTCCTAAATCTTAAAAATGTGAGTTCCGCTGGCCTATGCTATGAGGTTAATCATAGGTTCTTTCTTTTTTTGTGTGTGTGTGAGTAGGTATATTCCCAATTTTATTCATAATTAAAGAAATGGACATAAAAACAATAAAATCCCATTTTCACTTAGTGGTGAATACTGGGCGTGGGCCAAGCTGAATCACAGGTTCTTTTGATTAGAGTCAAATCCCAGCTGCCCAAATGCCTTTTAGGCTGGAAATAGGCAGTGCTGTTGCCTGGATCCTTTTGGATCCTCCTGGATTACTTTCCTGGCCCCAAGTCAGGAGATCTGACCACGCCCACTCCCAACCCTGCCCTTCTCAGCACTGGTCAGAGTACCACCCTTTCAGTGTAAGGCAGGATATGGAGCTTGAATGAAGTTAAAAGTCATGTCTCAAGGGCCTGAGACTCTCCATCAACCAGAACCACTAGTGGTCCCTGGTTTCCTTCTGGCCACTCTTTGGGACCACCATGAATACAGTGAAGGCTTCTGCCTCCTTTATTTGCAAATAGAAGTAAAATCACCCTCAGTGATATCTGGGTGAATTCTCTCTCCCCATTTACTAAGAAGGACAAAATATATACATGAAGTCATACATTTCCATCATTTACCTACAGGTATATTACTTAATATTTCAGAATATTTATATAATGTATTAGAATAAACTGTAGAATTATTCTTTTTAAAGGAAACTGCTACCAAACTTAGTCATAAGCAATGAGTCAGTCTCATCCCAGAAATCATTCAGAGGTAGCATATGAGCAAAAATAATGTGGACTTCTTTGTGGCAATATGCCAAAAACAACATAGAGAATAAGAAACCTCTCCAGACTATTTTATGTCTAAATCTAAACAATAAGAGAAATATGATAAACCATTGGCAAGAAGGGACTTGAGTGAGAGTGCTACTAAATGTTATCAATCCCAGTAAAACAACCACCTGCCAAGGCTAGAAGAGAAACTGTGCTTAACTTCTACTGCTACTCAGAACAGGGGGAAGTTTGGATTTTCACACAGGAAGAAAGTGTATCCACATATGCATGTGATACCAATTAGCAAGGAAGACAGAGAGTGTCATCCCTATATTAAGGGTCCCAGGATGATGAAGTTCCCAGACAGGGCCTTGGACTCTATGCTCTTTCCTAATATGGAGAATCAGGTTTCTGTTTGGATCTGCCATCAGGACACTTATTATCCCACCAGGAATAATTGCCTTAGGCACAATGAGACACTTAACACAAAGAAACAAAGGAAAGAGCATCCAGTCTCAGATTTCAAGATCAAATCAAAGTAGTGGGATGAATAGGGCAGAGATTTCTGCTTGTTTTGTTTCCTGATGTGTCCCAGTGCTTATAATGATTCTTGACATGTAGTAGGTGATCAATAAATATTTACTGAGTAAATGACTCTATACAAGAATGAATAGGCAATGATTCAACATTACTCACACCGAGGGATAAACTATTCCTTGGTGTATGTAATCATTAGACATTTTGCAGAATGTTTTAGAAGTATAGTAGCCTCCTTTATTTGCCATTTAGCTACAAATTATTGTATCTAAGATGAACGTAAAGCAAGGGCATAAGTATAGTTCATTTTGTTTTTAATTCAACAAATAAATATTGTAGACCTACTGTGTGCAGACTGTTGTAACATATAAGAGTAAGAGCTCTTTCATGGAAAGCAAATCACAATACGAGACGAAACAGGAATGAAACACACAAAAGAGGATGAGCAGTGTTTGGACAGCATGAGAAAAAAAATGACTCCTGTTTTAATCATCTGAGCCTTGATGAACAGTAACTAAAATCTCATATCAAAGATCCACCCTTTACTTTTTTTTTTTTTTCCTGTGCATGGGCCTCTCACTGTTGTGGCCTCTCCCGTTGTGGACCACAGGCTCCGGACGCACAGGCTCAGCGGCCATGGCTCACGGGCCCAGCTGCTCCGCGGCATGTGGGATCTTCCCGGACCAGGGCACGAACCCGTGTCCCCTGCATCAGCAGGCAGACTCTCAACCACTGCGCCACCAGGGAAGCCCCCACCCTTTAGCTTTTGTAATTGATTATACAGATTGTATCAGGCAGAGTCTGGTCAAGAAAACAGAAACCACTATAGGTATTTCAAGCAGGAAGGGATTTAATACAGAGAATGACAGCCCTTATACAAAACCACTGTAAGGGGGAGGAGAATAAAGGTCTGGGCAGCTCCTCATAGTATTCAGAAAATCAGGAAGTTCAAGGATCAGAACAAACCTGAGCCAGTGATCTCAGCTTCCTATAGCACCAAAGTGGGTGATTTTCAAAAGAATACTGTACCTAGAAACTTCTGGCAAAACCTCATGTCTGTGCGTTGCCAAAGCTTACATGCTTGTCCACAACTGCTGAGTCAATAATAGCTTCTCTTTTTATTCTGTTCTAAATCTCAAGGGGGGCTCCCATTCCTGGAACCTAAACTAGACACCTGATGACAAAGCAGTTTGGAAAATGTAGTTTCCAGGCTTCCAGACCCTATAATAGCTGGGGGGGGAATAGATGGCAATTGGATGGTTGCTACAATCCCAACAGAAAAGCCAGCACAAAGATTTAGTCAAATGTAAATGTTTTTCACGTAGACTAAGCTCTTCTTTCGAAGAGCTGTTGCTGTTGTCATTGTCATCTTCCTAAAAATCTCAAGTTCAAGGATCCCTCTAGATACTGTCACAGAAAGATATGTGGATGAGATAGACCTTACTGCCTATTTGTTCTGTCGCAGAAGGGACAAAGCCTGGTGAGCAGCTTGCCTGTGGACTGCTTAAGAGAATGATGTTTTAATAAAGCTTCATTTCCACCAGGTTGTGTTACTTGATGCAGTGAGAGGACATAAAAGCTAGGGAGGAAAGGGCGGATGCTTTCAAGGAAGGCTTTGCCCAGGAGGGTTGAAAATTTAGTGGCATTTCTCTCAACAGCAGAGAAAGCAGTGGGCATTCAAGGCAACAGAAACAGCTTGTGATAAGCTTCTACTAGAATTTAACAGAAGGGGGAAAATGTGACTCTCCTGACTGCGTTGCATGTTTTCTTGTATCCACTCAAGAGACTTTCATTACAAACCCTTTTTAAGTGAGTGGCATCTGTTGAGAAAACTGGCATACTCGAGAAGTAGGGATAAAGCGAAGATAAGAGTGGAATAATATAATCATATTCCTCTTATTTAAAACAACACAAAACAGAAAATTGTTTCCATCAGCCCTCCCAGCTGGAGCCCCCAACTGAGGCCTCCTGGGTGGCATAAGGAAGAAAGAGCCCAAATTGCTCACCTGCCCTCATGCTCTGGCCACTCCCTTGCTCTCACTGCGTCTCTCCAGGAGGAAGCTTCCCTGGCCACCCAGGCTGTGAGCAATGTTCTGCTCTGGAAGGAATGCCTCTGGGACCAGGATTATGGCCTCCTAAGTGGAGAGAAACACCCTGCCCTCCCTCTTCTGACCCTTTTCCTTGGGTTAGGGAGTGCTGAAAAATAAGACCAAGTATCAGGTTCCCATTTTGATCTGGAAACAAAGAAAAACACTCTTTTATCTTTTTCCCTCCAGTCCCTAGAGAGTTTTTCTTCTATAAGTGCAGTGGGAGTTCAGGCGCCAAAAAGCCACCTAGGAAGATGACCCACGGCCAACCCAAGATCCATACCCCTTCTCTCCTGTAACTTAGCAGTAACTGTCCCGGGACCTCAGCTAAAATCAACGTGGCACAATTTGTTCAAGGACAGAAGAGAAGGGGTGAGAAAGCATATTAAGATTTTAAAGTTACTTCTTCTTCACTGGGTTCCATTACTCAAGATGGGTAAAGATAAAGCACTCAGAGAACAAAAGTACATTGAGAACCAGCCAAAGCACTAGAATCCTTTTCACAAGGGAGGGAGAGGGAAGTGGGTGTGGGGGGGGTGGATTTTCATTTTTCTTTAAGGGAAACTAAAATCTCTAATGTGAGAAAGATGAGATTTAGGGTTGCAAACACTTTCAAATACGTTAGTAGCATATAGAAAAGACCGAAAATAAATTGATAGTATTTCTCTTTTCAGTGTGTTCACTTGTCCTCAGCTTGACGGGTGGTGGGCTTCAATTTACGCTTTTCCCCATTATATAGAATGCAATTAAGGAAGGATCACTACTAGACTAATCCTTTCCTTATATTAATCCTTTATAATAATGAATAACCAGACATAGGGAAACGGATATTAAAATTAAAAGGCTTAGTTAAACCCTAAAACTACAGGTTAACCAAACATAACTGCAGTTGTGTGACTGCAGGAAGACCTTTGCATGAAGCTTATAGATGAATGTGTTACAGACTTTCTATGCTCAATCAGCTCATCATGTGATAGTTTTAATTAAAAGTCTATCATGGGGCTTCCATGGCGCAGTGGTTGCAGTGGTTGAGAGTCCGCCTGCCGATGCAGGGGACATGGGTTCGTGCCCCGGTCCGGGAAGATCCCACATGCCGCGGAGCGGCTGGGCCCGTGAGCCATGGCCGCCGAGCCTGCGCGTCCGGAGCCTGTGCTCCGCAACGGGAGAGGCCACAACAGTGAGAGGCCCGCGTACCGCAAAAAAAAAAAAGAAAAAGAAAAAAGTCTATCAGGCTGTATGGCTAAACATATTGGCACAAACTGAACTATCCCCAGATTAGAAAAAATATATATGAGGCCAAAAAACTATTGGATTATTTTCATTAAGAGTTAGGCTCAAAATGAAAGATGTAAGTAAAAATATTTTTTCTTTATCTCATTGACGAATATTCTCTGTCATCAGATTTTCCATCCCAGAAGCCTAGATGAAATTATAAAACCTAGAAAAATGATAAAGGTTGGTAAAATTTCCAGCAGGTATATTTTCAAAACCTGATTTTTAAGTTTCTCTCTCAAATAAATCTCTCAATGTCACCACCTTCATAAAGCATCTAACTGGAGAATTCCAAAGCAGCTGGTTTTTCCTGGGACAATGATATATAAAGATATCCAGTAAAGCCTTTCCTAATATACTAGATGCATTCCTGAATCATTGAATCATCACCATCAAAACAAAACTCAACACTCCGAGAAATATGCTTTTCTTCTATAGTCCCCCTACTCTTTCCATTTTTGATGATAACTTCACGATTCTTCCCAGCTTTAAATTTCTAGTGTTTTCCTACAGAAGCATTATTGAAATTTTATGGAGGACGATTCTTCAGTGTTCAAGACAGTCTACAACACGGTAGGAGATTGGTATTCCTCGCCTTTGCTCACTAAATTGAGTAATATCTCCCAGTTATTCTGACATCACAAATTCTCCCTCACATTTCCAAACACCAAGAACCACTATACCTCAGACATATGTTTCTATATGGACACTGCTCTGTCTCACAGCCCCCAAAGGCAATTTACTTTCTTGTGGCTAGGACGCCAGACTTCTTACTCATAAGACCAAGGTTTCTCTCCAGGGTTGTATTCATCTCTGCTGAAGGTATGGTTCCTTCTAACAGGGGTCCATTCTTATCACTGAACATGGCCGTTGTTATGGAGTGTTTTCTTATCTTATTTAGAGACACAAATAAGTATGGAAGTAGAATTTAATGTGTTCACTCCCAGGTCATCTCAGCCCAGCCCTGCCCTGCCCACACTCATTATATGTCAGTACTTCCTATCAGAAAGGACAAATGAAACTATTTTCTAGGTGTTGCTATTATACCAATTACGTTCTTTTCAAGAAAAGGCCTATTAAATTCTGGTAGGAAGAACGACTTAAATTCTAGTAGTAGGAACTATTTTATTGAGATCTTTTCCAGGCAATATATGTGGTATGCCCTTGAAAAAAACCTCAGCCACGTGAATGAACTTCAGAAGGCCTAGGAGAGAACTTCTTAGGCTCAGGAAACTTGCCAAGGATAAGAGATCAATAGCCACCCGGTAGACCACAGGGAGAAATTATGGATCAGGAAGAATGTAGGCCACTCTGATACCCCTTAGACCAGATATCATCAATCCTGCTAAGGCATTGGAGAACCTTTTCTGAACATTCATGTCCCTTCTGACGGTGGTCCTGTCAGTTCTCAGCTAAAGACTCCTCAAGAGTTTTCCATCGTTCAGATTATTCAGCATAAGAATATAAAACAAGCAAAATGTTTAAGTCCACATGAGGTTTGGAGTGAAGGAAAACTCTTTTTCTATGCACAGGTGATAATCTTGGCACAATACAATGCTTGGCATGAAGGATAAAACACATTGGAATAACACTGAAAAAAAATAAAAGAATAAAACACATTGGAATAACGTTGAAAAAATGAAAGAAATTACTCTCAATTCCACCTAACTCCAAAAACTATTTTTTAATATTTTTCATATACATTCCAGATCTTAGCTATAATTACAATCACAGTTTACATATCACTAGGTATTGTGCTTTAAAAAAAAATGACAAACATCTTCTATATTCTTACCTTGCTTACATAATTATTATATCTAATGGTTGGATTGTAGGCCCTCTAGTTGATATATTGTAATTAGCGACATTATCTTCTTATTGAATATTTAATGTTTTTCTTTTTCAGTGGTTTTTTTTTTTCATATTACAGATAGAAACATCTGTCCTACATCTGTCAAAATATTTCCTTAGGAAAAATTCTCTAGCGTAGAATTACTTGGTCAAAGGACATGAATATCTTTGCAGCTTTCACTAAATGTTATCTCATCTCTTTAAAAAGGAGACATGCCAATTTGAAATGCTCTTCACTACGTGTTTTTATATAAACTTTACTCTCACCTCAGGTGACATAAAATGCTAAGTTCAAATTACATTCCCTAGGTTACCAGCAAGAGCATCTACCTTTGATTAAGCCATGCTCGAACTCTCTCATCTCTCTTTTGCAATTCTTTCTCAAAGCTAAGAGTATAATAGCAACAGTAGCTTTTGAGTTGATTGCTGCTTTTATCCAGAGTTAAGTCAAAATGCCGAGGAAAATACTCAAGGAATCAGAGGAAACAAATACTCTCTACATTTGGATGATCATTTTTCCTGATTTCCTCCTATGATATAAAGAAAAAAAACAACCTCAAATATTTTGTGAAAAGCCTATGTAATAAGTTAATAAGCCGACATAAGAAGTTAATGCTTCTTTGGTTGCACAAAATAGAAATTTACTCTGGTTACCCAAAGGGGGAAAAGAATCTATAGGAAGTATACTAGTAAATCTAATGAAATTCAAGGAAGATCTGGGTCAGATGGTCTAACCTTAGGATACATTTTATTGCAAATAACCAAAATCTGACTGAGTGGCTTTAGAAAAAAAGACATTTAATTCTCTGACAAAATAACATTCCAGATATTCCAGGGCTGGTTCTGCCACTTAACAATGTCATCAAGAAGCCAGATTCTTTCCATCCTTTCATTTCACCAGCCTCCGTGTGCCAGTCATTCTTGTACTTGGTTGCCTCATGGTCACAAGATAGCTGCCTTAACACCAGGCTCTTGGTTTAAAGGCAGGAAGCAGGGAGTGAGGATGGTGGCAAGGGCAGAGAGAAACTTATTATTCTTTCTCTTTTTCTCAAGTAGCAATAAGTATTTTATAGAGACCCTCAGCAGACTTCCTACTACGTCTCACTAGACAGAACTGAGTTTATGATCATCATTGGCTAGAACAGCATTAATAGGTTTATGATCATCGCTAGACTGGAATCTTATTTTTCATGAGCTCGAGGAATTGTCAGCTGACACCGGAGGGAAATTGTGATGTTTGATGGTGGATAAGAATGGAAATTATGCCTCTTGATGAACGGCCGGAGTGTGTGCCTCATACAGGGACCAGGGAGTTGTGGACCTTGCTTTCTTCTGATAATGAGTTTCCATTGGCAGGAAACTCTAATGTCTTTTTCCTCCTTCTCTCAAATGCCAAAGGTCTAAGAGAAAGACTCATTGGCTCTGCTTGGCCTATCAGGGAGAATCTCACAGTGAAGGCATGGCTCTGGTGCCACCTCTGATGATTCCCAGGTGCAAAAGAGGAGAACATCAGTCCTCAAAAAAAATGGGAACTGTCTTGACCTGGAGATAAACACGATGGACCTCCCTTACATCTACGTTAAATGAAATACCATCAAAAGGTATTACTGACCTCCTAACTTGTAGAAGGAATTGTACAGGACCCTGCAGGGATACAATCTATAAGCTTTGGTCCTCGCCCCTGAAGAGACTATAATCTATTTGAGGAGAAGCCCGTGCAAATAGCACGATGGGGAGAAGATGAGAGCTAATTGTGAGGTAGAGACATTAAATGTTTTGACCCCAGTAAGCTTTGCTGAAGATAATGGGATATAAACTACTTCACGTAGAGGAAGGAAAGGCCTGGAAATGTTTAATTCATCCAACCAAACTTCATGTAGTCAGCTCTGCCACAGCTCTTTCTTGGCCACCCCTGACCCCAGGGTCACAGCCTCTTCCGATGTTTATATCCCACCATTCTGGTGGCAAGGGCCAATCGTGTGGCCTTAGAGATTGCATCCAGAAATCCTGCTTTCCTCAGACAGCCTTCAAGGCCAACTTCTCCACCTTCTCCTGCCTTCCTCAAGGTGTTCATTTTTTTTTTTTTTTTTTTGGTTTGTGCCACAAGGCATGTGGGCTTAGTTTCGAACCCGTGCCCCCTGCATTTGAAGCACAGAGTCTCAACCACTGGACTGCCAGGGAAGTCCTCAAGATGTTCATTTTTAACTCCTTCATTCCTAGTCCCACACCCTCATTTTCTGAGTCGTTAGTGAACACCCTAACTATTATTAGGGGCAAAGGTTTTAAAATCTTTTTTCTAGCCACAAAATAAGCACATCATATAAGATACAGTCAGCGACTCTGCTCCTGGTCTGCTGTGTGATAAACAGCAAGTCACCTAACCTTTCTGTGTTGAAGAAATCATTTAAAGAAAAGCAATATGATTTGCCTCTTTCCCACCTTTTCAATCAAGTTCCTGGTGAAAAACCAGTGAGGCAAATATCCCCAAAACATTTGGCGATATTTTAGCAAAATATTTTATGAAAATGTGCAGTCTTTTTATAAGAAAATAACAGAGTGGAATTGGATTTGTTACATATTCTCTCTTCTTGAGAGAGTTAATAGCCCTTCCGTTGGAAAATCCAATTACCAAAGTTTATACAATTTCTCTTGGTCATTGGAGAAGTCAGTAATGCTATGAATCCAATTAAGAAAAAAAAATGTTCACACCCTTAAATGAATTACAGTCAGCACGACTGAGACCTAATTAGAAGGCTATTGCCATCTGAGATTACTTATGAGCCAAAACCGAACTGCTTAAACCAAAACAACGTGACTCCCGACGGCCCTGGAATAGTATTTGAGTTGAAAATTTGGTTAATATTTTCCCTCCAGACTTAGCACCCAGATCTGGATCTACTATTATCCCACAGAGGTTCTTTTTAAATCACTGAATGCTATTCAGGACTTTCCGCAGGAAGTAGACCCTTAGTAACAGGAAGACTTTGTGAAATTTTCTCCTTTGAGGAAAAAGAATAGAAGTCAGGAAAAGGGGGATGCACTCTGGAGAAGGAATTTACATCTACCAGACTGCATTATTTCCAGATGAGCTGAAAACCGCTTCCTGTGTAAAGCCTTCCTTGATCCCATAAATTAGTAATAACTTCCCTGTGATGGTGACTACCGGGGCTGATCATTTGAATCTCTTCCTAGCATTTATTTGAATGACTTATACCACCGTTAGTTATTTCCCCATGAATCTTCCTCACCACAGTTCTAAGTTCTTGGGGAAACAACCAGTTCTTCCACATTTTGGACTCCTTCTCACCCCTACCAGTGTCTGGAATAGTTAATTATTATTATGTTTTTACTTTTTTATTATTTATTTACTTTTTTAAATTGAAGTATAGTTGATGTATAATACTATATGTTATAGGTGTACAATGCAGTGATTCACAATATTTAAAGGTTATACTCCATCTAAGGGTCTTATAAAATATTTGCTATATTCCCCGTGCTGTACAATACATCACTGTAGCTTATTTTATACCTAATGGTTTGTTTGTTTATGGCCTATCTTTCCCACTAGAAAGTAAGCTTCGTAAGAGAAGGAACTTGGTTTACTCACTATTAGAAGAGTACACCGTAGAGAACCCACAGTGGAATAGTTAATTATTAAATAAGAACACCCACTGTGTGTCAGGCATTGTGTCAGCTACTGGAGAGAAAATGGATCGCAAAATTAGCACAGTTCTCTTCACCCATCGCTTAGAGTCTAGATGGATATGACATATGATTGAATAAGCAATAACAGCAAAATGCCATGCATCCTGTGATTGGACGTGAGGTGTCCAGAGAGGGTTCATTTCGATGCCTGCATCATGAATGCCCCAAGGGTGGTATTCCACAGGTAAAATGAAGTGTGGTTTGTTCAGTAGCATTCCATTGGAGGTTGAATATGAATTCTTGGGAAGCTGAGTAAGTCCAGATGTCAGTTCCTAGTCATTGAGAAGAATCATGTGAGCCTCGCATCCAGACTATACATGTACTAAACCGAAGGGGCCTCTGAAGACATCTCAAGGCTTTGGGGTGAGGAGGAGGGACCTCTAGCTCCCCAACTCCCCACCTTTGCTGACTGTTCCTTTTTTTTTTTTTTTTTTTGCAGTATGCGGGCCTCTCACTGTTGTGGCCTCTCCCATTGCGGAGCACAGGCTCCGGATGCGCAGGCTCAGCGGCCATGGCTCACGGGCCCAGCCGCCCTGCGCCATGTGGGATCTTCCCGGACCGGGGCACGAACCCGTGTCCCCTGCATCGGCAGGCGGACTCTCAACCACTGCGCCACCAGGGAAGCCCTGATTGTTCCTTTTAATGAATGTCTTTCTACATATTCCTAAAGTCAATTGTTTGCTTATGTGAACACGAGTATAAACTCCAACATTCATGAGGAGCTTGATGAACCGGACCAGAAGATCTCTCTTGCATGAAGGGAAGTGCAGGAAACTATGGAAACACACAACTAGAGCATTCAACCTACTTTCAAGACACATTCAATCAAATTATGAATAAATGATTATTTTAAGAAAAATGGGGATTCAGATGAGAATCTAAGAAAATAAAAATGTCAATTGAAATTATGAATCATTCATTCAGCTGATAGCTATTGGATGACCTATTACATGTATATTATCTTATAACTATGAGATCTGTAGTTACTTCAGAGTTTGGGGACAGATAAATCTGGTAAGTACTGAGGTTGCTGTAGCTTCCTAGAAACTTTGTCTGCAGCTTGGAGAAAGGTAAAGTTGGACAAGGCGGAAAGGCAAATTCTCACTGCTCAGCACATCCTGTAGTTTTCTAGGATATTGTGAGCAGAGAGAGTATGCTGCCAATTGTACAAACCTAGGCAAGGACAAAAAAAAGGTTGCTTGGAGAAAATAATGTTTTGAGGCAAATGAAGGGACAATCTTCAGGAAATAAAGTCATAAGAATTATTAAATTCTAAGCCAATGAGAAGTAACTCTTCCCTTACTTTAATTAATGTATGTTTGCTGCATCAAACAGCTTTCTTCCCTCCATACCCCAGCCTAGCATCTTGAAGGAAGACAACAGAAGTCATAAAACACACATACACGGACCTCCAGTCTGGACCCAATGGCATAGAGTCATTTATTTCCTGGTCAACTATACACTCTGGAAACGGCATGCAAGGCATCCAGAGGAGAACTCTGAGAAGTGGCGAGAAGAAGGCGAGCTGGTCTGGGACCCCAGGAGGAGAGGAATGGCACAGTGGTAGGGCATCTTGCACCAGCCATCTACCCAACAGAAGGTCACCAGACATGTTGTTTCCCAGCTCCCCACCTAGGAAAGGAAGGCAGCACAGGTGGGCTCACTCTTCTCCCATATTGAACAGGAGACCCTCTGACAGCATCAGGCAAACCCAACTCCACAGGCAAGGGGGATGAATTGGGAGCCCTGAGCTAGGGGACACACTTTCCTTCCTGCAGGGCCTGAGACATCTTTTCTGCCAAGAGAAACTGAGGTGAGTAGGCAGAAATAGGAGAAAAGACCCGGCGACAGCAAGCTGCCTGGTCCAAGAAGCCTCTTTGTTCTCATGGGCCCAAAACTCTCCTTTGCCCAGAAGCAGCCAGGGGACATTGACAGGGGCATCCTACCACACCCCTCCTCACCAAGTCTCGCCCAAGCACCCAGGCCTGGGGACCAGCCTCCACCCGCTTAGCCAGCACCAGCAGGGAGCACAGGGAGCCCCAGGCACTGATAAACCAAACCCACTAACATAACACCACAAAGGCTCTAGGAATTAAACTGCCATTGGAATCACAGCCACAAAAGTAGGTCAGGAGCTGCATGCCAAACCTGAAGAGGGTGAACGCCTGCTAAAATAAAAGCTTTAAATGGGACCCAGAGTATTGCCAACATAATTGGCAAAGTGTCCAGAATACAGTTGAGAATCACCATCATACCAAGATCGAAGAAAGTTACAACTCGAATAAGAAAAGCCAATCAGCTGATGCCAACACCAAGACAAATCAAAGGTAGGAATTATCTGACAAGGATTTTAAAACAGTCATAAAAGTGCTTCATCAATAACAAATTCTCTTGAAATAAATGAAAAAAAATAGAACACCCCAGCAAAGAAACAGAAGTTATTTAAAAAAAAAAAAAGAAATTATAGAACTGAAAAATACAAATTTAAAAACCCACTGTACGTGCTCAATAGTAGAATAAAGATGACAAAGGACAGAAGCAGTGAACTTGAGACAACTGTCTGTGGGACAATAACAAAAAAAAATCAACATTCTTACTATTGTAGTTGCATAGGGACCAGAGAAAGATTGTAGAGCTGAAAGAGCATTTGAAGAAATAATGGCTGAAAAAGTCCCAAATTTGGTGAAAAATGCAAGTCTGCACAGAGGAAAATCTTCAGGATGTAGGGCTAAGCCAACAGTTCTTAGATCTGACACCCAAAGCACAATCCAATATAGAAAAAACTGGTAAGCTGGACCTCATGAAAAATTTTTTTAACATCGTTATTGGAATTTTTTTGTTCTAGTTCTGTAAAAAATGCCATTGGTAGTTTGAGAGGGATTGCATTGAATCTGTAGATTGCTTTGGGTAGTATAGTCATTTTCACAGTGTTATTTCTTCCAATCCAAGAACATGGTATATCTCCCCATCTGTTTGTATCGTCTTTAATTTCTTTCATCAGCGTCTTATAGTTTTCTGCATACAGGTCTTTTGTCTCCTTAGGTAGGTTTATTCCTAGGTATTTTATTCTTTTTGTTGCAGTGGTAAATGGGAGTGTTTCCTTAATTTCTCTTTCAGATGTTTCATCATTAGTGTATAGGAATGCAAGAGATTTCTGTGCATTAATTTTGTATCCTGCTACTTTACCAAATTCATTGATTAGCTCTAGTAGTTTTCTGTGGACCTCATGAAATTTAAAAATTTGTTCTGTGAAAACCCATTTGAAGAAGATGAACAGACAAGTTATAGAGTTGGAAAAATATTTGCAAAGTACATGTCCAACAAAGGACTCGTATCTAGGATACATAAGGAATTCTCAAAACTCAACAGGAAAAAAACCCACCGAACTAGGAAATGGACAAAAAACAAGAACAGACATTTCACTGAAGCGGATATACAGATGGCAAATACACACATGAAAAGAGGCTCAACATCATTAGCTATTAGGGGAACATGAATTAAAACCACAATGAGCTATCACTACATAGCTACCAGAACAACTAAAATAAAAAATAGTGACAACATCAAATGCTGACAAGGATATGGAGAAACTGGATCATGCATACATTATGTAAATTTAGGGAGTATTTTTAATATGCTGATTAGAGGCCTCAGCTACAGAAAAAAGTGCTGGTTTACAAGAAGAAGCAGGAATTAATCTTCTACCATTCCTGTCAGCCAGACCAGGAGGGAATAAAGCTAAAGAATGACACCTTTCTTTAACCAAGCTGCACTGCAGTACAAAAAGCTGCTCAAGTGTTCAGGAAAACAAAGACTGACTGAAAAAAAGGTGCAGAATACAACATGTGAATTTTGAACATAACCTAAGAGTTAGCACCATACTCTCAGGCAGAGGGGGCAGGGTGTACGGCTTTGGGACAGAATGCATAGTCTAGGTCAGAGGTCAGCTGGAGACTGAGTGGCCTAGAGAGCACAAGGGATTCCTACAGTTTGAACTGGACAGTCTGCTCAGCTGCAGCCAACCTTTGGGAAACTGCAACAAACTAACAGAGGGCAGACCTAAGGAAGGCTGGTCCAAACTTTAGAAAGTAAAAGAGGCAGTGATAAAACCAAGTCTACCTATACAATCTCTATTTGTAAATGATTAGTACTCTGTAATTTCTTGAGACCTTTAGTAACTGTACACACACGCACACACACACACAAAACACACAGAGAACACATACAGTGGGAGCCAAGCAAGTTGCAGGCTGACTTAGACACACCAGGCTGTGCACATGGCAATCTTTGCCTAGAATTAACTCTGCTTCTTGTCCCTCCTGCAAATAGCAACCAGACTGGGCGCAGCTCTACTGCCTGTTGATTCAGAGCCTCCCCTCACCACTCCATCTCCTGCTGCCTGATTGCAGGAAGAGTCCTGATTATGTGTGTACATGGGGCCCAGGAGAATTGGAAGAAATAGGATGGGAGGGTAATCTACACATCTTTGGATTGCTTTGCCCAAAATATAGGTGTGATCAGAACAGTTTGGGTGTTGGCTACTTCATTCAATCAGCCTGGTACAGTTTAAGAGGAAATTAGAAATCAGAGGGAATGTCTTTGGCCCACCCTAAGCCAGATCATCTGTAATAGGAATTAAGATTGGACTGTGATCTCATGGTTTTCAAGATGAGGCCATTCACAGGTGTGGTTACTGGGATGAAGATCTTAGTATATTCTTCCTCTCAATTATGTTTCTAAAAACCATCACCATAACAAAATAGAGCTCTTCATTTAGGAAAAAAACAAAATCTAGGGATAAAGATGAACTGTTTTTTCCAAATGCCAAATTTATATTGAAAGCAAAATCATCATAACAGTTAAAGAATGCGGGCAGCCAAGATCTTTTCTCAGTTTTCCTTCCTTGTTAATAACTGCTTGGCTGAAATCTAATTACCTTTTCCAGGTTTGTTTCTCCCTAACTGACCTTGAGTTTTTTTTCCACGTTAGGCCCTCTCAGGGCTTTTCAGTGTCAGGGTGGTGGCAAAAGCCACAGCACTTTCCTCCCGACCATGGCCTCTTTCCTTTACCCTGTGATACAGGCTGGCAGGCCTGAGAAGGTGGCTGGTCTACCAGATGTTCCTTTTAACTGCTATTCTATTTATGTCTCCCTTGAGGCTTTTACATGTGGCCAGACAGAAAAAGGAAGAAACTACTTGGTAGCACAATAACCTGCATTCCAAATATTTCCTTCTGCCTTTCCCCCTAGCCCCAGTCTCCCTGACAGTGACTCTCTTCTACACCTTTCCAGCTTTATGATGTTCTAATGGAAAACAATCTGCCAAGAACCTCCTTTTCTTCTTCTCGAATTTTTAAAACATTAGCAAAGATGTTCTTATGATACGAGTCATCAGCACTTTTTCATATTGTTTTTGAAATTCTTTTAAAAACTATTGCTTAATTTGCATTAGAAAAACTTCTTAACCAAACATTGAAAACTATATAAATAAGCACAGAGTTTTTATTTAGAGGTGCTAGTGGTTTACACATGGAAGTATAAAATTTATAAAAAGTCTCTATTTTTTTTAAAAGATTGGATTTTTACATTTATCTCTAAATTCTCTGAAAATTATTTTGACATATGATACAATTTATTTTGATATGATGAAAGTTTAAAACCTTTGTTATATTTTTCGTTATAAAAGCAGTACACCCTCGTTGCAAAATATAACATATTAAGAAGTTTACAAAATAAAAAGAGAAGAATTCTCCTTTTCCCATCTCTCAAAACCCACAGCTAAAACAACAAATTTTAAGTTTCTTACAGAAAACTTAATCTGAAGTATATACAATTACTTTTACTATTACTTTTACCTTCAAGTCATTTTCCCATACATACACAAATGTATATAACATACATAAATGCATATCTATGTACCCATTAAACATGCAAAATATATATGCATATATAAAACATTTTAAACAAAACCACTGCGCCACCAGGGAAGCCCTATATATGTATATTTTAAATGTTGATAGATGCTTTCAAAATTGCCCTCCAAAAAGATGACTTCAATATATACTACCTGCAACTATACATGAGAATACCTGAAAAATAAGGTTTTAAATGACATGAAATAGGGGAAGAATACATTAGCATAAAACAACTAAAGGCTATTATAAAACTACTTATGAGAATATAAAATAACATAGTATAAACAAGACAAATATGATTTAAAAGGTATAGTAAATATATATTTGAGTAAATATGAATTTCTTTTAAAAAGTAATGTAGGTACTGCAGATCTTTTTGCCAGAAAGATACAGTTTTGCACCATTATAAAAATAAATGTTATGAGTAATAAAGGATTTAGGGAGGGTACTGGTCTAAATTTTGAAAGACTGAAGACTAACCACCAATTTCAATTCATAAAACCTGTTGGATACTTTAAAAAACAGCTATAATGGGCTTCCCTGGTGGCGCAGTGGTTGAGAGTCCGCCTGCCGATGCAGGGGACATGGGTTCGTGCCCCGGTCCGGGAAGATCCCACATGCCTTGGAGCAACTAGGCCCCTTCCCCACAACTACTGAGCCTGCCCTCTAGAGCCTGTGAGACACAACTACTGAAGCCCACATGCCACAACTACTGAGCCTGCCCGCCTAGAGCCCGTGCTCCGCAGCAGGAGAAGCCACCACAATGAGAAGACCACTCACCACAATGAAAAGTAGCCCCCGCTCACTGCAACTAGAGAAAGCCCATGCACAGCAACGAAGACCCAACACAGCCAAAAATAAATTTAAAAAATAAAATAAAATAAAAAAAGGAAGTTGGAGAAGGAAAATAAAATGGTGAAGTTGCAGATCTGGTGTCTACAATTTTATTTCATTACGTTAGATTCTCTGAGGAGAAAGAGAGGTGCTTTGGGGGAACCCACATTTGATTTAGATCTCTAAGGTTATATTTTTAAATTACCATTTCTGTGTCCTCAGTATTAGGCCAGGTAGGTTTGCAAGGAACAAAACATCTCCCTGACCACTAGCTATGCCTCCCAAATACACAGCATATATCCCAAGGGGGTCGACCTAGGAATATGAGGAACTGGGGAGAGACCTCTTCACTGCTAGAAAGACACCCGAGGCTCAGGCCTCCATGTGGGCAGACCACCAGGGCTGTCATCACATAGAGGCAGGACACTGTGACTTCTGACCACTCTAAACGTCAAGCCTAACACCAGGGAGTGGTCCAAGCAGAGGAGGCTCTAGCTCATTAGCACTCAGGCCAAAATTACTTAACTTGTCCAGACTATCTTAGATAGTGAATTTGACGGGTTGATGATGCTTGCATCCAGCCCTGGCTGAGTCAACCTTTCTGGCTTTTCAGACACTTAGGGAAATAGAGTAGGAATTGGCTCTTAAAATAATTCCCATGAGCAATTTGCCACAAGATTAATAGCATTCTGTCATGAATACAGGATTTGGAGAAAACATATATATACATATGTATTTATATATTTACATATGTATATAGTATACATATATATGCACATATACACACACATCTATATTATATTTTGCCTTTGCTAGCTTTATTTGACAATTACTTTTACTGTTTTTAAATTTTTTTATTTTCAGGTAACTAGTTCTTTCTTAATTATCTCATTAGTAAGAAGAGTCAGAAATATTGACACTGTAGAGTGATGACATTTTGCATGGCGGTCATTTGTTTTTAATTCAGAAAGAATTTTAAATTTTAATGACTTCTTTTTCTTACTTATCACTGTAATTTGAGGAAGTAATAAAAGCTTTAAGCATTATTTCTAGACTTATCTATAGCTAAGAAACTGGAAGGCTACGAAAAAGAATGATATGCCAAACAAAATTCTAGGGGCAGCTACACATCCAAAACAAACTTAAAAACTCAGATAATATTTGTCCACGTGATAAGAAATGACCGAATTTGGAGACAAAGACAAAAGAGTATCTGACTCCTACTTCATTAGCCGTCATATGTATCCACCACCATATGAGTTCTAGGCTTCATTATACATTGTGTTTTTCATCTGAAAAATGCAGCATTCTTAATTCTATTTATTATTTTTTTTTTTAATTTATTTATTTGGTTGCGCCAGGTCTTAGTTGCAGCATGTGGGCTCCTTAGTTGTAGCATGTGAACTCTTAGTTTCGGCACGCACGTGGGATCTAGTTCCCTGACCAGGGATCGAACCTGGGCCCCCTGCATTGGAAGTGTGGAGTCTTAACCACTGGACCACCAGGGAAGTCCTTAATTCTATTTAGTATTGATTTGAATTAAACTATGCAGGAACAACTCATAGATTATTTTTCTTGGGACCTGTAGTGTGTTATTTAAGGGGAACTCTCTGCTATGAGCCTGTTTCACAGAAAATGGACGATGTTAAGTATAACTAAAACAGAGACATGTTTCTAAACATTTCAGAGGTATGAGTAGTATCGTTAAGTAACACAGTCCTCTCTTCAGAACCGGTCTCAGAAAGAGTAGCCTTTGAGTCATGAGCACCACAAGGCAAGGCCCCTTTCTATCACCGTATCTCCCATTCCGTCTGTCTTTCAAAGCCCATGGCTGACAAGAGAGTAAGCTCTCACCAGGTACTTTCAGAGTGAGCTCTCATCTTGTTTATAGCCTCCAGACTCTTCATAAATATAATTAACCTCATCTACAAAAAACAGTGACACTTTAACTATTGAAAAACAGCCTTCCAGAACCCTAAGGTTTTCAAAATGGATTTGAACCTGGAAGTAACCCTGATCCCTCCATTCTTGCATACACACAAAATAATAATAATAAAACAACAGTAGTGATAATACCTGAGCATTGAGCAAAACAAAACAAAATAAAACCCAAAAACGTCCTCAATCCATACATATCACACCTGATATTCTGATGTGCTGAATATGATTTATTCGTTCATTCACTTGTTGATTGATTCAACAAATACTTATTTACCAACTATAATGAGTTCCATTCAAGGCGGGCGGGGGGGAGGGCGTGTGGCCATGGCAGTAAATAAGACAGACAAGGTTTATTTGGATGGTTGAACAGGAAAGGCCTTCAACCTAAGTCTTGAAATGATGAGGATGCTACGATAAAAGGACCAGCACCCCAGAGAGAGACAATCGGAGAGCTAGGGGTCCGAAGTAACAGTAAACCTAGTGTGTTGATGGACAAAGGCTAAAGCATGGGAGCAAGCAAGACAGTGGTAGGAGGTTAAGATCGGAGAAGTATTTAGTAGCCATAGGAAGAAGTTTTATTTTTATTCTATGTGCAGTTGGATGTCACTGGAGGATTTTACGCAGAAAAGTCACTAATACCTTATTTATGTTTTTAAAAGATCGTTCTTGCTGCTTTTAGAAGAATGGACTGTAGGAGGCAAGATAGAAGCAGAGTAGAGCTTGGACCAAACTTTTAAGGCATAAATGATGCATTCTGATTGCCTATAATATATATAAAAGACCACTATGTCAGCACAATGGATGAAGTAAATGGGAGAACCAAGGGAAACTAGAAAAAGCAAGGAGAGAAGATGAGGGAAGAAATTGGGAAAGATCTGAACCTAGGAATGGGCACTGTGTAATGAGCAGAGACAGAAGACCCTAAATAGGACTTCCATGAGCCTGGGACACCTTGTTATAGAAAAGTAAGGAAATGCCAGAAAGTATGATGATGCTCCAAACTAATGAGGGCATGTCAAAAGGCTGTAGGAGTCTGCATGAAGGGGCAACCACTGGCAGTATTCTAGGCCATGCATTCATCAGAATGAATACTGAATGAAGTGTATATTACACGTTGAAGAAAAAGGATCCATGAAGGTCATACTGACACTGATAAAAATTCTTTACAAAGCCCAAGTGGAGGAGGAGTTATACTCTACAGAAAAAGAAGTGCCAACTAATAAATGCAAAGGCTTGATGTAAGTAGAAAATCCCCATTTTTACAATCACTGCAGTAATAACTGATTCAGCAAGAACCAAAAATGGGTGGCTAAGATCAAAAGTAGTATCTGTTTGGAGCATATGTATATGTATAGCTGATTCACTTTGTTATAAAGCAGAAACTAACACACCATTGTAAAGCAATTATACCCCAATAAAGATGTTAAAAAAAAAAAAAAAGTAGTATCTGTTCTTATCAGTTTAATATCTGATATGTCCTCTATCCAAGGACAATATATTATTAGAAAGGAATGAAGTACTGATACATGCTACATCATGAATGAACCTTGAAAACATTATGCTAAGTGAAAGAAGCCGGCCACAGACAGCCACGTACTGTATGGTTTTATTTATGTGAAATGTCCAGAAGAGGCAAATCCATTGATAGAAAGTAGGTTAGTGGTTGCTAGGGGCTGGATGGGTTAGGGGGAAATGGTGAGTGGCTGCTAAGTGGTCCAGGGTTTCTTTTTGGGACGATAAAATGTTATAAAATTGATTTTGGTGATGGTTGCACAAATCTGTGAATATACTAGAAACTAATGAACTGTATAATTTAAATGGATGAATTTTATGGTATGTGAAATATATCTCAATAAAGCTGTTTTTTAAAACAAAAAAAAACTGAAGTAAAAAATAAACAGAAGGAGCTAAAACTAAAAAAAAAAAAAAAGGTGAGAGGGTTCTGCTTGTGCTGAGGATGTAAAAAGCTGCTAGACAAGGTTGCTCCCATTCTAACAACAAGAAAAAATTGTATAATCAGTAAAATTATAACTTTTCTAGAACCCACCAGAGAGATGAGGTCACAGGACAACCAAGTACACTGAATTCCACAGAGTGACAATCCCCTCTGCAGAGAAGTGGGACTTTTGCCTTTGAGAGGGCACGAGTAGAAGAGGTCATTGCCATAAAGGTGGATAAGAAGAAATCAGCTAATATTGCTTAATAAATTCTTAGAATCAGTACAGGCTGATGAATCAGTTTAGAATAACTGGGAGTCCCTGACACAAAGAACTTGCACTCACTTGCAAGTTCTTTTCTGCAGGCTTCTACTAGGTCAAAACTAAGCATAGGGCAGAAGACTCGAGAAAGTCCCTGCTGATGTGCAATGGTAATTGACTGATGCAGGAGGAAAAATGCATAAAAGACTGCCTGCTTCCCTAGATCCTTCTTTCTTTGGAGCAAAAGCTTTTTACCACTTGTTAGGGGCAGCAAAACTTTATGAAAGATCTACTGCTTGAAGGAAGGGTAGAAATAAAAGTCCTCTGCGTCTGGGGAAAGCACAGGAATACCTCTTGGGCTCAGATTCCTGTACTGATATCAATTAGAGGTCTGCTACCACTGGAGAAGGGGTAAGACCACCATAAATACAATGCAGAGTTTGGCTACCATGGGAGAATATGGGCAGAATTGCAGAGCAAGTTCCACCCTCTGAGTTCCAGGGTCACAGGCTTGCCTAAGACTACGGCTGGATCAGGATAACTGATAACCCCCTTCGTCCCCACCACTACTACCAGGAGCCTACCATTAGTAACTATCAACAACAGTCTTGCACTGAAAAAAAAGAGACTTCCTCTTCAGTGCAAATGTTAAGGGACTACTGGAAGCTATGGGTAGAGCAGGAACACTGCCAGGTCACATGCTAAGCACCAGGTAACCATAACCCACTGCTGGTTGAATTTCAATCTTGTATCGCACTGAAGATAACAACAACAAAATCCAAGTTTAGTTCAACCTGTGACTAGATGGACCCAGTGCCCCACACTAATGGCCTGACTGACGAAGCAGCATGCCTATTTCCAGACATAAGGACTATACATGTCTCAGTGTCTACAGTTCTTCAATACATAATGTCTGACATTCAATCAAATATTTGAGTCACACAGAAAGACAAGGGAAGAACCTACCCATTGTCAAGAGATTAGGGAATCAACAGAAGCAGACTCAGAGATGACCCAGATGTTGGAGCCCTTAGTCAGGGATGTCAAAATAACTAGAATTAATATGTTAAAGGACTGAGTGGAAAAGGTCTATAACATGCATGAATATATGGGGGAATTTTAGCAGAGAAGTAGAAAATATAGAGTCCAGTGGAAATGCTAGAAATTTTAAAAAGTAATAGAGATGAAAAAAATCTTTTGATTGACTTGTTAGCAGAATCAATACAACTAAAGAAAGATTTAGCAAACATAAAGATAGGCCAACAGAAATTATACAAACTGAAACACAAATAGAAAAAAAAAGAGTGAAAAAAATATAATAGAGCATCCAAGAGCTGTGGGACAGAATCAGTCTAACATATATGTAACTAGTCTCAGAAGGAAGAGAAAAGGAATTCTCCGGTGGTCCAGTGGTTAGGACTGCATGCTTCCACCACAGGGGGCACAGGTTTCATCCCTGGTTGGGGAACTAAGATCCCACAAGCCACATGATGTGGCCAAAAAAAATAAAAAAGAAGAAGGAAGAGAACAGAGTAATGATGATAATAATAACAATGATGATGATAGCTAACCTCCAAGAATCCCAAGCAGGATAAATACCAACACCACACACACACTTAGACATATCATAAACAAACTGCTGAAAACCGAAAAGCAAGAAAACACTGAAGGCAAGAAGGGAAAAAAGGAAACATTACATAAAGAAGAACAAAAATAAGAATTATAGCAGACTATCAGAAACTACACAAAGCCAGAACAATGAAGCAATGTCTTTAAAGTACTAAAAGAAAACAACCTGTCAACCCAGAATTTTATACCCAGTGAAAATATATTTCAAAAATGAAAGAAAAATAGAGACTTCTTTCAGACAATAAAAGCTGAGATAATTCACTGCCAGCAGAACTGAACCACAAGAAATGTTAAAGAACATTCTTCAGGAAGAAGATATATGATATTAGGTGGTAGTTTTTAAACCTACACAAATCAATAAAAAGCACCAAAAAAATTTTAAAATGGTCAATATAAAGAGACTTTATCTTATTTGTAAGCTCTTTTTAAAAAAGAAAAAAACCTGACTATCTAAAGCAAAAATGATGATGTATTGTGCATTTTATAACATGTAGAATTAAAATGTATGACCAACATTCTACCAAAAGTGGGAGGAAAGAATTTGAAGTATAAGAATGAAATAATGCCTTTTGCAGCAACATGGATGTACCTGGAGATTATCATACTAAGTGTAGTAAGTCAGAGAAAGACAAATACCTTATGATACCACTCATATGTGAAATCTAATTTTTTTCAAAAAATGATACAAATGAACTTATTTAAAAACCAGAAACAGACTTACAGATATTGAAAACAAACTTATACTTACCAAAGGGGAAATGTGGAGGGGAGGGATAAATCAGGAGCTTGGTATTAACATACACACACCACTATATATAAGACAGATAACCAACAAGGACCTACTGTATAGCACAGGGAACTCTACTCAATATTCTGTTATAACCTATATGAGAAAAGAATCTGAAAAAGAATGAAAAAATATATATATATGTATATAACCGAATCACTTTTCTGTACACCTGAAACTAACACAACATTGTAAACCAACTGTACTCCAATAAAAAAATTTTTTTTAAATTGATTCTAAAAGAAAAAAATTTTTTGAAGCATAGCACTGTAAGATTATTACACTATACAGGAAGTAATATAATCTTACTTGAAGGTAAACTGTGATAAGTTAAAGATGGATATTGTAAAGCCTAGAGCAACCACTAAAAAAATTAAAGAGATGCAACTAATAACACAAATGGTAGTAATAAAATGAAATCAGAAATATGTGACACAATCCAAAAGGTGGTAAAAGAGGGGAAAGAGAACAAGGAACTGATGGAAAATAGTAGCAAGATGTTAGATTTAAATTCAATCATACTACTAGCTACATTAAATATAAATAATCTAAACAACACAGAAGTCAGAGATTGACAGATTGAACAAGCAGCAAGATCCAACTGTAGGTTGTCTATTTCTTCAAATAAAAAAAACGCAAGGCAACTATGAAAATATGTGCATGGAAAAAGAAACTCTTTAAGAGGAATAAACATATTTCAAAGTGAATAAATAGGCCTTCTAAAAATTAAGAATATAATATTTTTTTAAGATTTTTTTTTTGATGTGGACCATTTTTAAAGTCTTTATTGAATTTGTTACAATATTGCTTCTGTTTTATTTTTTGGCCATGAGGCATGTGGGATCCCAGCTCCCTAGCCAGGGATCCAAGCCGCACTGCCTGCATTGGAAGGCTATGTCTCAACCACTGGACCACCAGGGAAGTTCCAAGAAGATAATATTCTTTAGAAAACAAAATGGATAGATTTTAACATATAATCAAAAAGAGAATTAGTGAACAGGAATAGATTGGAAAAATTATTCAGGAGTCATCATAAAGAAACAGGATAACTGTGAAAGTGAATTTATGAGAAGTTATAAGAATAGAGTGAGAAAGACTAACATAAACCTAAGTTGATTTCCAGAAAGAGATAAGAGAGAGAATTTGGCAGAGAAAATATTTGATGACAGAACAGTTAAAATTTTCTTAAACTACAGCACTCAGAGATTCAAGAAGTCTTACAAATCCAAGCAGCATAAATCAAAAGAAATCTACAACCCAATGCTTCATAGTAAAACTGCAGAAGACCAAAGTCAGAGAGGATTTTAATAGTGGTCAGAGGATTGAAAAATTAGACAGACACGTGACTGTTCATCTTTCAGAAAAAAGCCAGGGGCTTCCCTGGTGGCGCAGTGGTTAAGAATCCGCCTGCCAATGCAGATACGGATTTGAGCCCTGCTCCAGGAAGATCCCACATGCCGTGGAGCAGCCAAGCCCGAGCGCCACAACTACTAAGCCTGCGCTCTGGAGCCCGCGAGCCATGACTACTGAGCCCGAGTGCCACAACTACTGAAGCCCGCGCTTGTGCTCTGCAGCAAGAGAAGCCACCGCAACGAGAAGCCTGCGCACCGCAACGGAGAGTAGCCCCTGCTCGCCACAACTAAAGAAAAGCCCACGCATGGCAACAAAGACCCAACACAGCCAGAAATAAAAACAAGTAAATAAATTTATTTTTTAAAAACAGCCAGATGACAGTGAAATAGTAGTCAAAGTAATGAAGAAACAATGTCTCCAAAAATTCTTTGGTTAATATATTTAACAGTGAAATGTTGTAAATATTTTCTTTCAGATTGGGAATTGAGATAAGGATGCTCATTACCACCACTTGTGTTCAACATTATGCTGAAAATTCTAGTCAGTGCAGTAATTCAAGAGGAAAAGTAAAAGCATGGAGTTTCAAAGGGAGAAACAAAACTATCATTATTACAGATGGCATGGATGTACACACAGAAAATGCAAAAGAATCTATGGGTAAATAATTCAAATTAACGAGAGCTTAGCAGTGCAGCTGAATATAGTTAACATACAAAAATGAGTTGCATTTTCATAAACCTGCAACAAATAGATAAAATGAACTTTTAAAAATGTCATCTCCAGTAATATTTTGAAAATGTACCTAAGATAAATCTAACAGAAGATGTGGAAAACGTTTATGGAGAAAGCCATAAACATTTTACTACATATTAAAGATGGCCTAAATCAATTGACATGTACATCATATTCCTGAATTAGAGGACTTATTATTGTGAAGGCGTCAATTCTTGAGAAAGAAGAAGGTAGGGAATTGCCCTACCGATTATCAAGTTTACTGTAAAGTTACTGTAATTAAGACAATGTGGTCTGGGCACAGGAATAGACAAACTGTGGAAGAGAATGGAGACATAGACAATCATTTGATAAATGATAGAGTCGCTATTGCAGTTTAGTGCAGAGTGGTTGTGCAGTTCAATGTACCACTGAACCAGTTTCAAGTGGAGAACAGATCTAAATGTGAAAGGCAAAAAATAAAGCTTTAAGAATATCACAAAGGAGAATATCTCTGTGACCTTGAGGGTATTAAAGGATTTTTTAAAAGATTTTCTTTAATGGACAATTTTAAAGGAAAAGTTAATAAATCCAGTTACATTGAAATTAAGAATTCCTCAAACGCTATCATGAAAGGGAGTAAAAAAAGCAAACTGTAAAGAGGTATTTGCAACACATATTAGCACAAAAGACTAGCGTTCAGAATATACTAAGAACACTACTGAATTGATAAATAAAATGAGAAAAAAACAAGATAAAGCTGAGCAAAGATAGATAGGTAGATAGATAGATGATAGATATTACTAAAGAAGAAACTCAAATGACGAAAACATTAAAAGTAATTAACTTCGGGCTTCCCTGGTGGCACAGTGGTTGAGAGTCCGCCTGCCGATGCAGGGGACACGGGTTCGTGGCCCGGTCCGGGAAGATCCCACATGCCGCGGAGCGGCTGGGCCCGTGAGCCATGGCCGCTGAGCCTGTGCTCTGCAACGGGAGAGGCCACAACAGTGGGAGGCCCGTGTACCGCAAAAAAAAAAAAAAAAATCAACTTCATTAGTAATTAGAGAAATGCAAATGCAAATCATAATAAGATACCATTAAACACCCACCTGTTTTGCAAAATTTAAGAACTGTGGCAATATAAAGTGTAGAAGTGAATCAGTGAGAATTCTTATATACTTTGTTGGGGGTACAAATGGGAATGACTGCTTTGGAAAACAATGTTTCATCACTATTAAACTTGTACATACACTGCAATTTCAGTAATTACTCTCCAACATATATATCCTCGATCAACTCATGTTCCTGAGCACCTGGGTACAAATATAAGAATAATCAAAGCAGACTGTTCTCACTAGCTCCAAACTCTTATAACCCAAAAGTATATAAACCACAGATCGGTAAATAAAACATGAACACAACAAATGAAAATGAAGGCACTACATCGACACAAGTGAATAGCAAAATTATAATGTAGAATAAAAGAAGCAACTCATAGAAGTATACATACACTATGGTTTCATTGATAGAAAATACAAAAAGAGGCAAGACTAAAAAATATTATTTAAGCATGCACACGTGGGTGGCAAAGATATTTTTTAGAAAGTGAATAATAGACATAAAATTCAGAGGAATTTTTTTCTTTAGGGAGAAAAGAAGGGAACAGAATTGGGGAGAGGCCTAGAGAAAAATTCTAATATACTCTTAATGTTCTAATTTATAACTTGGTTGACATGTGAAAGGGTGTTTTATTATTAAAAATGTATATATGTATTTTAAATGCTCTTAGGTTTATATGAAAGATTTCAAAAGAAAGAAGGAAAAACAAATTTTAAAAAATAATGAATCCTTACTTCCAGCCAAGATGGAGTAACAGAGACAAGACACTCTACTGCCTGAAACAATGGACCAAAAAATGGACAAAATATATGAAACAATGGTTTCAAAACACTGAACACCAGGCATTGAAGGAAAGTGATCCCTGAGAGGAGAGCCCTACAACTGGCCCAGCTTACTGCTTTGAGAGAATTTCTAGCTGGAGAAATAGAGGGGGGACTCAAGCAGAGACCAGGAGACTCCCCGAGTTGAGATGTAAGAAAGTCCTGAGAGATAAAAGTGGCCAGGGTTCACAGGACCAAATACCAGATAGAGGACAGCTGCGTGGAGAGAGAACTCCAGAGATCTGCAGAGTCCCCTTTGAGAATTCAGTAGAATTCTGATGAATGCATGCAAGTGAGGAAACCACCCAAGTATGGGCAAAGTACCACCTAAAAGGATCAAACGGTATAACACTGAGTGTGGGAAAATTTACACCCCGTAGGATATTTATTGAGGCTCCTCTACGCTAGGCAAGTTACCAAGTATATCTTAGCTTCACAAAAACCTGTGAGATAGATAATATACTCATTTTACAGAAAAGGAAGCTGAGGTTCCAGAAGGGATTAGCTTTTGCAGGATTACAGAACTAGTAAATGTCAGTGCCTCGATCCAAGATTAAGTCTTCTGACCAAAAAACACATGTCTTTTTGCAGTTTGCTGTGCTCTCTCTCCTTGCACCATGGTCTGTGGTTGACAAAATTCAGAATTATCTTTCCTTTATCTTACTTACTGGAAATCTCTCTTCCTTCAGTAATTATTTGAAACTGGCACTCAACTCTAACAATGCACGTACTCAACATTTTTCATAAATGCTGCAGTTTTTCTTCATCCTTTCAAGATCAACTTTCTTTAGAGAAGGGTTATAGTTTTATTCAAATTATTTTAAAAATGAATTGAGTACCTTCAGGGCACCAGAACAAACTTCGTAAAAACATTGTCACAGAGTCTTAAATATTGGGGTTTGGGGAAATGATTTTTTTCCACAAAACCCTTTCTGTCTTTAAGAAGGTTAGTTAAATCCAGAGGCTTTACTTAAGTCATCCCTAAAGTCAGCGTCACATCACATCTTGCAAGGTTTGGTGGAATGGATGAATGAAATCCCTAATTGAAGAATCATGGAGTTGGGGATAGTGTGGGCCATCTCAAATGGAGCAATACAAAATGTCACCTGCCACATCAGTAAACAAAGGCTGTTGCAGCCATCAAGCCATCACATTACAGCTGCCCAGATGATGAGTCCTGAGGGAACTCAGGATGAAAGAACATAGGATACTGGCCCCAGATAGGCGAGGTGCATAGCAAAGGAATGATGGCAGTGAGCCCAAGTTTTGCATCTTCCCATAAAAAGAAAAGCACTAAATTCCCTAACTTGATATATCTGGTTTTCTTTAATCGACAGTAATCTTTTGATTCCAACTACCTGGTCTTTTGCTGCAAAAACTCTTATATATCCTGGCTCCCCCCTTGCCTCTTTGGAACAGTCTCTCAGAATTACCTGAGATGCTGTGTCCCAGGCTTAAGTCCTGAGTTCTGTCTGCCAAGTAAAACATGACTCTCAACTTTTAGGTCGTGCATTTTTTTTCAGTCAACAATACCTAAGGGGTATCCTTAATCTGGATCACTGAATCCTGAAACTAGACCCCAAATTTCACATTTTTGTTTGTGCAGTTTTCCAGGGGGACTCTAACAGCTTTCTTCAGATTCCCAGTGGAGTCTATGATCCAGTTAAGATAAACTTTTACTCAATACTAGTCGTTCTCAAAGTGTGGTCCCTGGACCAGCAGCAACAGCATCACCTGGGATCTTGTTAAAACTGCAAGTGCTCGAGCTTCACCTGGACCTGCTGAATCAGAAACTCCAAGGGTGGGGCCCAGTGATGCATGTTTTCAGGATCCCTCCAGGCAACTCTGATGCCTGCTCAAGTTCAAGTTTAAGAACACAACTCTCTACTTCCCTTGGATTGGCCTCTGTTCTCATCCAGCTGAAAAGGCTTCCCTTATCTCCTCAGAGACCTCCCTTTTTTTTGACCTTGTTCAAGCTCATCTCTAATTCTACTGAATGGCGGAAGTTTTCCAAGCCTGGAGGAACTAAATTCAATTTCTCCCATCATCTGGAAAAAGTCACCTCCCCCAACTCCCACCCTAACACAGGATATTCACATTGTTTCTTAAAAGAAAAATAAATAAATACAGAAACCCAGAATCAAAACTTCAAACCAACCACAAAAAGTACTTGGTGTGTGTCTGGATAATATGTGTATCAATATGTGACATGTTTATTGTTGTAGAGCTTAAACTTCTGGACTAAAGGAACTATCACTTATATATACTCCTGGGCAACAGAGGAGCTAAAGCATTTTTTAAACACTGGGAAATAGCAAAAATATCCCCAAATCATGATTCTGCCTGATAATCTGCTATAAACTCACAGGGCTAGGTTTAATCGGTATCCCTGGAATTGCCTGCATTTAAAATGTTCATCAAAGGTTGTGTCCCCGTGGTGCTCTAGCTACTGCATGGAATATATGACAACTCTGACCCCTCTTCCCATGGTCGCCTCCCTGTGGCATTCTGTGCATCTGGCTTAGCTTTCCTGGGAAGAAAAACTGAAAACTTTCTTGGTCCTGAGCCATGCTCTCATCTGGGATAAAGATTAAGAAAGAGGAAGGGAGCTTTTGCTCAGATTATAAATGCCAGATGCTGCCAAATTAATGGTCCAACACAGCCACGTGGAGCTTACTTCAAACTTTTGGTTCTCAAACCTCCTCTCTAAAGAATGTGCTGGAAACTGTCAGGAATCACGGAGGAGTGGCCCCCTGCATTCATGAACACTCACTCTAAGATTGCCACCGACAGAATAAAGGGAAATCCTCAGACCTTATTGTGGTTTATCAGCTTTTATGTAGCTCAGAGTTTCCCAGATTGGACTTCCATACCCCAGGGAACCATGAGAATTGTTAAAGAGGTCACCATGGTGGCTTCAAGCCAAGGGGACATATACCACCATCGACGAAAGGCATTTTACCTTAGACTTAGTATTGACTGATAGGAAACCACTCAGTTATTATAAATGAAAGAGCTCTTTGATCGTTTTCCTTGCAAAAACTGAGGAAGAGTAAATGGGTCAAAGTTAATGTGTATAAAGAAAGTAGCAAAAAGAAATGTGAGTCATAACAAAATAAAAAGGAGAGAAAAAACAGTCCGAGAAGAGAATATAGAGAGAGAGAGATTAAGCAGTGAAGAAAGGAAAACAGTGCAACAGAACCAACTGTTTCTAAGCGAATATTTTTAATTACAGTAATAACTTTGAGCACAGCCTCCAGGGGAGAAATAGTTATGAAGAGGCCTAAATAAGATTTATTGGATCAGTAGTACTGAATTTTTCTTTTGCCTTAAGCTCAAATATGTTTTGGCCAGCACGGTTCCTGAGCCCGTCTTTAGGTAAAATTTTTTTTTTTTTTTTTTCCTGTACGCGGGCCTCTCACTGTTGTGGCCTCTCCCGTTGCGGAGCACAGGCTCCGGACGCGCAGGCTCAGCGGCCATGGCTCACGGCCCCAGCCGCTCCGCGGCATATGGGATCTTCCCGGACCGGGGCACGAACCCGCGTCCCCTGCATCGGCAGGCAGACTCTCAACCACTGCGCCGCCAGGGAAGCCCTAGGTAAAATTTTGAAATTTTGTTCAGTTGGATTTTGTTCAAATGGATTTTAATTTTTTTTAAATACTGCATTAAAATATCATTTATCTTGATGACTAAGTTTTTTTGGCACCCCTTAAATTTTGCCCCCAAGGCGAGTGCCCTATTTGTCTTACCCTAATGCTGGCCCCATAGGGCATACCGTTCTTCAGATTTTGATTGGGTACTGTCAGAAGAGATGGAGAAACAAAGGTACTTCTTTCAAATGGAAAGTCTACTTAAGTGTCTGGGTTCAGCCGAATGTAGACTTTGAGGCTGGAAATTCTCTTGGGAAGATATTTCCCCAAATTTGGGGTTGGAGAAATGCTTGTACCTTGAATTAGATGTGAAGACTTATTCTGAATAAAGTTTCTTCCATTTACATCATCTAGCAAAAGCCAGGCAAACACTCTTCTCATGGTTATCTCTTGCTCTGTCACAAACATAAGACACTAAAGTGAAACCAAACACTTGTCCTGCCAAGTCTGATGAGAAAGGCAAACCAGAAACATAGCCACTCCCAGGTTTAAACTGCAGTGTGAACCTGACAAGATTCTCCCTGGAGTAATTTAAGAAGGTTCAAGAAACACATGCTTTGAATGTTTATCTGTTCATGTGGGAAAGGATATATAGATCTGGGTTCATACGTATTAAATCTGGATCTGTAGACTCCATCAGGAGACCACAGAAATGCATTTGGATGAAGAAAATCCTTGTAGAATAAAAGTAAAGTAACTGACTTGAGAAAATCGGATCTCATGCTACCTTTAAAGAAAACTACAATGGTATGTTCATATTGCAAAGGTGGGTGACTGTGAATTTTGGTACATGCAGTTAACAATAATAGTTTTTATTATCTTGTTATCATTTGTGAAGGGAGAGCAGAGTATTAGGCATTTTACTTATGTTGTTATTTTTATACTCATAATAACCACAAATGGGAGACTGTACTATCTGCATTTTCCATGTCAGGAAACTGAAGCTTAGAAAAGTGATCTGCCCACAGCCAAACCAAGCCGTTTGTGAGTTGTGGGTGGAACCAGATTTTTAACCTGAGTATCTAATTCCAAAGTCACCGCGTTTCCCTCTAAACCAGGGGTATACAGACTACAGACCACACGCCAAGTCTGCTGTGCCACCTCGGTTTGCAAACTAAGAATGGTGTTTATATCTTTAAGTGGTTGACAAAAATCAAAAGAAGAAGGTTATTTTGCAAAATGTGAAATTCAAATTTCAGTGTCCATAAGTAAGATTTTATTGGAACACTGCCACACCCATTCATCTCCTTGCTATCTGTGCTGCATTCACACTACAACGGCAGAGTTAAGTAGTTGCTACAGAACCTGTACAGCCTACAGCCTAAAATATTTACTATCGGGGCCTTTAAGACGACGTTATCCTAAGTTGGTAGTAACATTTTTTATAAAGGTCATTTTTTTAAAATCCCAGCAAAAAATTAAATAACCCAATCGAAAAATGGGCAGAAGAACTAAATAGACATTTCTTCAAAGAAGACATACAGATAGCCAACAGGCACATGAAAAGGTGCTCAACATCGCTAGTTATTGGAGAAATGAAAATCGAAACTACAATGAGATATCACCTTGCACCCGTTGGAATGATCATCATTAAAAAGTCTACAAATAACAAATGCTGGAGAGGGTGTGGAGAAAAGGGAACCCTCCTACACTGTTGGTGATGTAAGTTGGTACAGCCACTATGGAAAACGGTATGGAGGTTCCTCAAAAAAATAAAAATAGAATTACCATACGACCCAGCAATCCCATTCCTGGGCATATATCTGGACAGGACACTAATTCAAAAAGATACATGCAACCCTATGTTCATAGCAGCACTATTCTCAATAGCCAAGACATGGAAACAACCTAAATGTCCATCAGCAGATGAACGGATAAAGAAGATGTGGTGTACTTACACACACACACACACACACACAATGGAATACTACTCAGCCATAAAAAAAGAATGAAATAATGCCATTTGCAGCAACATGGATGCAACTAGAGATTATCATACTTAGTGAAGTAAGTCAGAAAGAGAAAGACAAACACCATAAGATATCACATAGGTGGAATCTAAAATATAACACAAATGAACTTAGCTACGAAACAGAAACAGACTCACAGACATAGAGAACAGACTTGTGGTTGTCAAGGGGGAGGGGCGTGGGAGAAGGATGGAGTGGGAGTTTGGGATTAGCAGATGCAAACTATTATATATAGGATGGATAAACAACAGGTCCTACTGCATAGCACAGGGAACTATATTCAATATCCTGTGATAAACCATAATGGGAAAGAATATTTTTTAAAAAGTATGTATATATATGTGTGTGTGCGTGTAACTGAATCACTTTTCTGTACAGCAGAAATTAACACAACATTTAAATCAACTGTACTTCAATAAAAAAAAAAAAAATCCCAGCATTAGCAGGTTTTTTCCCCACTATAGATATAACCAGTACTCCTGAACCACATCTCTGCTCTGCAGATGTGAGTTAAACCTCCCTGCTCACACCTCCAGCCTATAAGGGAAAGCTCGTTCCTACCTTAACATTCTACCAATCAGATCAAGTTACTTTCTTCTTTAATTTAATTCCCATCCACATGGAATAGAACGATCTAAACAAGCACATAGATGTGACTGCTGGTTTCTTGATAAGTCATGAATTTTTGCCAATCCCGTGGCTGATTACAGGAATTACAACGAAGCCAAGAGAGATCACATTTAAGTAGCAGCAAGAGAATATTTTTTCAAGCTGTATAATTCCATGAATAAAGAATAACAAAATTATGGCAAGGTAAACACCACCACACCACAATGCAAACACGACGAAGATACTACAGCAAAATTCTCTGTCTATACATCTAGTTTTTAAGGCCTTTTTCCAAAGGATTCCTGCTGCCTACATTTCCTCTGACATCACTCTGCTGACTTGGCATCCCAGACATCATTGTGCAAAATGTTCTGGGAATCCAACAGTCAGTTCTCAGCATCCTAGATCTAGCCCCTGAGCGTTATTCATAATGCTAGTGTCATCGCCAGGAGCCAATTGTACGCCCATAATCCCCTTCAAACAGTGGGAGGAAGAAAAGTAAAGAAATGTCAGCCCCAGGCACATCAAAGGTAAAGCTAAGAGGGATGCTGTAGTTCACAGCAATGATGGGTAGGGAGCCTGTTTCTCTAGCTCTTGTCCCGACTCAGAGAAGCTTCCGTGGGTTCTCCATGAGTGCTTTCCAGTGGTGCCCTCCAGCTCACAATTTTTTTTTTAATGACTCTTGCCATCCACTAAAGGAATTCATTGAACAGTAATGAAGTATTATTAACAGGGCTGGTAGAATGCTCTTCCTTGGGTAATGAAATACAGGTTTGTAGGCCAATATAAATTTTCTTAGGTACAAATTCTATTTCTTTGCCTGATCGTCAGTGGTTTACGTTTTCCCCCCTCGTCTTCAGCCGTCGTTAAATCATCTTTTCATAGGGAAAATATTCTCAGCGACCTAAGCACACAACCAACTTTCCATGAAAATGAAGTCCATTTCTCCATTCCCCCCACTCCCAGATTTCTGACACGTTTAATATTTTCTAGAGTCTGCCAAAGTCCAGGGAGTGCCAAAAATACCTCATGCACCAATCTGGTTTTCAGAACGACCTGATATGACGCAGTTGAATTTTGACAGGCTAGCAGAAAGGAAATGACTTAAATCAGAAGCAGGCTTGGTTTAAAACTGTCTTGTCTGGTTGTTTTCTTTTTTTCCTAGATGGTTCCAGAAAAAATAAATATGATTCTTGTGAGCGCCTACTTTGGAAATTGTTTTTTCCCTTCTTTGTCATTCTTTGTGTGAATCTCAATGGACCGCTGAAGAGAATTTTCCAGGAGCAAAGGAAAGAGAAGAGCCAATGAAAAGACTCAGTTTGCTCTTACTAACCTAACTCTTTTTCACTTGTGGGTGAGCTGTTGAGTCAGCCAGTAATAGGATCATTGTTAAAGACTTACCGGGTTCCTAGACCTCAGGAAAATAATCTCCTTTAGTCTAGAACAAAGACCAGTTTGCAAAGTTCTCTTTAGGACTCTTGAGAACTAAGCCAAAAATAACTTAGATAACTAAGTGGTTCTGGACCAAACCTTTAAAGTACTTAGGAAGGGCTTCCCTGGTGGGGCAGTGGTTAAGAACCCGCCTGCCAATGCAGGGGACACGGGTTTGAGCCCTGGTCCGGGAAGATCCCACATGCTGCGGAGCAACTAAGCCCATGCACCACGATTACTGAGCCTGCACTCTAGAGCCCTCGAGCCACAACTACTGAGCCCACGTGCCACAACTACTGAAGCCCGCTCACGAAGAACCTGTGCTCGGCAACAAGAGAAGCCACAGCAATGAGAAGACTGCGCAACACAACGAAGAGTAGCCCCTGCTCGTGGCAACTAAAGAAAGCCCGCGCGCAGCAACGAAGACCCAACACAGCCAAAAATAAATAATTTATTAATTTAAAAAAATAAAGTACTTAGGAAGAAAAACAAGCTTTAAAAAAAAGACAAATCCCAAGGAGAGCAAAGATAACCCTTTAAAATGTGGGAAGGAGCTGAGTCAGACCCTGTCAGCAAGCTTCACTGAGGCCTGGGGACTTGTAGCAACACGATTTTTTTTTTTTTTAAACTTACACAGCAACTTTGATCCAAGGATCTCAAAGTCTTCTACAAAAGTCAAATCTCCTAATGTTCCATTCAAGGGGGGGCGGTGATTCGAGGGGGTTGTTTCTCTAAAGCGGGGTTTCTCCTCCTTGGCACTACTGACATTTTGAACTGGATAATTCTTTGTTGTGGGCCCACCCTGTGCTATCTGGGACGTTTAGCAGCCTCCCTGACCTCTACCCACTAGATGCCAGTAGCACCACCATCCCTTCCCCTGCTGGTGACAACCAAATATGTCTCCGGTCCTTGCCATGTGGTCCTTTGGGGGACAAAATGGCCCCCAGTTGAGAAGCACTGTTCTAAATGGAAAAATCAAGGCATGGAGCAGTCAATGAACTTAAGTAATAGCGTCCAGCCAAAAAGCAGTCGCTTAACTGGAAAAAGAAGACGATGACTCCCAAGTCCCAAGCATAAGACCTGGACAGCCACTTTACCCCACCCCACAGGAAACTCACTGAGACCCTAATTTATTCCTTGAGTTGGTTAGTTCTGAAAACACATCCGCTAAGACTGAGCTGTCAGTATAAATTTGCCCTCTTGCTGCACTGAATCCTTGGCTGGGTTGAATATGTCTGACTGGTGTTCTCCTCCTGGGGAGTCACTAAGTCAGTTCTGAGACTAACTGCACTCTCAAGGAGAGCAAGTCCGTATAGCATGAAATGGACCAGAAGCAACCCTGTAACTGTCCGTGTGGAATCGTTTATAGCTTAAAGCCTTTACTAAGAGCAGAGCTGCTTGTGTGCAGGATCGGGTGGGATGAGACCACAGGATGACTGAGCCGAGCAGACGAATGCTTTCAGATGTTGTTATCTGATAAGTCCCTCAGCTACATTAATTTTCGTCAGTGTTGCTTGGAAATGATTGCAACATGGACTTCCGTTAATTGATTTACTTAAACAGAACATGTCATTTGCATACACGTTTTTTTGATATGTCAGTGCCCGTCTCTTGTTAAGTTATAAGAAGCCTGTCCCCTCCCTCCTCTTCATTCACATCGGTGTATGAACTTGTTGCTCTCCCCAGGTGAGTCAGCGAAGTCAGGTACAGATTAATTTGAACAATAAACCACCTCAAGCATTTTGGGACGAGAGACAGGTGTAAGAAATTATTTTTAAAACAAACTCTGCAAGACACAAAAGAGAAACGGGCTGGCATGCTGGTGTAACTATTACACAAAGCTGGGTATAAGTCTCCACCACTCAGCTCTATATCATTCAATGAGTTTATGTTGAGAGCCCACTGGCCCCAAGGCCCTGTGCTGATGCTATGGAGAATACAAGAACGCCCACAGTCAGGCTCTGATTTGATTTTTTTTTTTTTTTTTTGCATAGGCTAACAGATAAACTGTTGCATATGCATAAGTAATTATCCTGTGAGGCAGAAGGTAATCAGTGCCTTAAAGAGGAACAGGCAAAGTGTCTGTTTTTGGCATTCACAATTTTGGGTCTCATTATACCACAGAGAATTAAGTTTTCATCATGAGAGGGCAGCTGGGATAGAGTAAAAGGAGCCCTAAATTTAGGGTCCCAAAACATCTGGGCTGAATCCTGGTTTTTTCATTCTCTAGAAGCACACCTCTGAGCGTGTCATGTACATCACCTCTCCGTGTCTCCATTCCTTGTCTATAAAAAGAGAACAAGAGTGTCTCAAAGGGTTACTGTGAAGAGCACAACTTTTGTTAAACTTTCAGATGAATATTATAATTTCTAGGGCTAGGATTTAATCACAGCTATTATTTGTTTACTACTTACTTTGTGCAAAGTGCCTTCATATATTATCTTTACCCTAGACAACAGTCCTATGAGATAGCATCATTCATTTTCCTTTTATAGATAAGGAAATTGAAGGTCAGAGAGGTTAAGTGATTTCTCTGAAGTCACACAGCTGGCATCCAACAGACTCTTGAGTCAATTGAACCTAGGTCTATTGAACTTGAGAGCCTGTATAATTTCCACATCACCATGCTGCCATTTCACCATAGTCCCTATTTTGCATGAAACAGCAGAAAGTATAAATAAATGAGTTAATATGACACTTGATAAAATATGGGGATTGATAAAATAACCATCAAGGAAAATCTTGATTTACCATATTTCAAGAAAACAAAGAAATACAAGTTACCCTCAACAAGATTCTTAAGAAAATGAGACAAAACACATGTCATTTCCCTGTTTCAATGCAGGAGCAGAATGAGGGCCTGAAAACGTCAGGAGATTTTCTGGGTTCATGACTGAACTCAGAACTTGGCATGCCTCTCTCACCCAAAAAGAAAGAAAGGACCAGCCTGTCACTGTGTTCTCAAGAAACAAAGACATTTTCTGCTTGGCAGATTGCAGTAGGACATATCAGGTAGAAATCATCTATTCTTATGCTTTTCAGATTGAGAATGGTGCTTTTCTGGGAGAAAACAGGGAGACACAGAAACATGAAAAATAATGAAGGCCAATAGGTTTTAGAGAGACTCCTCCAGTAGAAAGTATTCTATTATGGGCTGTCTACATAGAGCCATCTCATTTAATCCTTAGGACCACGAGATGTGAGGCACAGGCTATATCACTATTTTGCAGACGAGAAAACTGAGGTGTAATGACCCTTGTGTTTTGCCCAAGGTGTTTCTGGAGTAATCGTTGGTGTTGCTTTATGAGAACCGGCCGCCATCAACACGGAAGTGTGTCCTCTCTGCCCAGCCCCTGCCCCCAACCCCGGGCCCGCCTTATTCCCTGAGCACAGGCTCACTTCCCAATCCCCTGCTCTGCTCACCCTCCATCAGGCACACGGGGGTCACCAGCTGGAATGTAAACCAGCACAGACAGTATTTCCAATGACCTATGACCTTTGAACTGACCATAATTTGACAGCCAACTCTCAGTTATCTGCAAAAGGTTTGCATGTCTCCTTGGCAAACTCCAGCCACAAATGTATTCCCCCAATACAAGGGAATCATTCCCACCATGGAAGGGAATCTTCATCTCCACTTAAGCAAAGAATTAGGAAGATAAATCTTTAAGAAAAAAGGAATCACATGATGCCTCCCAAGCCAAAGAGAAAGCCATTCTTTTTGGATGATCTATTGCCCTCCTCCATTAAGGCAGATCAATGGGGTTACCTAGAATCTCTAACCTTACACCAGTACTGAAGACTAGGTATTAGTCTACTTTTACAAATGATGAAAATAAGTCTCAGAGGTTAAGCAACTTGCCTCAGGCCATCCAGGTGGTAGGTACCAGCATTGAGGCTCTTCAACCTCGCTTACCTTTGTAAGGCACTCTCCTCCCAATAAAACAAACAGCAGAGTGAAATGAAGGGGAAATACTCCTTCTCTTTAAAAGCATGATTAAAAACAGTTAAAACTTTTGGCTCCATTATCCAGCCTCACACCTTGCTGGCTACCTACGGTGACTGTTACGTTTTATTCTGGCCTGGTTATCTAGCAACTTTCAGGCCCCTGTCAAATGTCTTGGCTCATTAACTAAAGAATACTATTAATATTACCTCCAATATTCAAGAAGCAGATTGGTTCAAAATCCTGATTCTTCAGACAGATACTTACTGCTGCTGCAGGTCCAAAAGAACAGAGTCATCTGTGCCCACATACTTTGTTACCTGCTGAAGTTCTTCCCTACTCTGCAGAGCTGGGCAGGCACAGCCCCTCTAGCTGTGCCCAGTTAAGTAATTAAGACTTACCCTAGAAATAGGTTTTCTGAGGCCAGCAGTCTCCACTTTTAATCTACAATAGCAAAATCCGGAGGGCTTGTTAAGACATGGGTTACTAGGCTCTGCGCACTGAGATGCTGAGTCAGTACATCTGGTGTGGGGCCTGAGAACTGGCATTTCTTTCAAGTTCTCTGGTGATGCTGATGCAGATGGTCTGGGGACCACATTTTTCTTAATTAATTAATTTTGGCTGCACTGGGTTTTCATTGCTGTGTGCGGGCTTTCTCTAGTTGCAGCGAGCGGGGGCTACTCTTCGTTGGGTGAGCGGGCTTCTCATTGCATTGGCTTCTCTTGTTGTGGAGCATGGGCTTTAGGCACGCGGGCTTCAGTAATTGTGGCACGTGGGCTCAGTAGTTGTGGCTCGTGGGCTCTAGAGCGCAGGCTCAGTAGTTGTGGCACAAGCGCTTAGTTGCTCCTTGGCATGTGGGATCTTCCCGGACCAGGGCTCAAACCCACGTCCCCTGCATTGACAGGCGGATTCTCAACCGCTGCGCCACCAGGGAAGTCCCTGGGGACCACATTTTGAGAATCACTATTATAGGCCCCCACTCAGACCGTGTCCCCAGGGTTCTCTGTCTCCAGATGCAGGAGGACACGAGACAAATTCAAGGCAAGAGCGGAGCATGCTTCTGCACCAGGGCAAGAACTGCTGGTCGGTCTCCCTTTCCCAGAGCCCTACTCAGTTCCTTCTAGGACTTCCAAAGGCCCAAGGGGCCCTTCTGATTGACAAGTACTTCAGTCCCACCTCTTTGAACCAGCCTGGTAAGAAAAAAAAAAAAGGAAAGAAAAACAAAATTGAAAGGACGATCTGAAGAGCAAAATAAGTCCCCCTCCCCTCCCAAAGGGGACTCTAAGCAGTAGCAAAAATGTTAGCCTCCTTGTCCCTCCCCCAGAAACTCTACTCCTTAGTACCATGGCCCAATGATTGACCTTCCTCTCTGTGTGGGGAGCCAGATTAAGCTTAGATGTGTCACTCTCAAGGTTTACAGTCTCCTGCTGTGTCAGACAAACTACATTTCGCAAATTACCATAAAATAAAGGAATTGATATATCTACTAAAAATACTCTTCCAGAAGTTTTGTTTGACCCTCCCAAAGAAACATGCACAAAAATGAATCAACACATCTGCACACGGCAACTCCCCAGTTATTTTTTCTCTTTAGAGAAAGAAAACCTATAGTTTCCAAAAGTGCTTTTAGTCGTGCAAATTAGAGAGGTTGGAGTTAATTCTATAACATATTAGATGGTTGCTTGGATAACGATTGATTTTTTTTTTCACCTCAAATGACATTCAATTAAAGAACATGTATAAGTCATCAGCTGTTCCCAGCTTGAATGGTAATTTATAAAGTTTTAGGGGTGAGAACATATAAAATATTTTGCGCTTGGAAGATGTGTTACAGGCTGAAATGTTTGTAGGAAATATCCTCTCCACGAAGAATTCCTGCTCCAAAATGCCTTGATTAATTACCATAAACAGCTTTGAGGAAAAAGGGCGCAGCATCTCACATCTGGTAGGACACTGGCAGGGTTCGTTGGAAACTCCAACGCAAGCCAAACCCAGAGAAGCCAGGCCCCTTCCATTCAGGGCTGCTCCAGCTCAGGGAAACACCTTGGGCTGGGGACAGCTCTGGAAAGGCTCTGCTCTAGTTGGCACTGAACCGAAGTCCGTTTCTTCTTCTGTTCCCAGATCCCCCGAGGGAATGAGTCAGCTTCAGGGCCCTGAAGGTGTGGGCCGTAGCTGAGACCTGGAGGACCCTATCAAGAATAACCCCAGTGCCCTGCCAGCTCTTCACTGTGAGACTGCCCTTCCAGAATTCCAAAATGGAACGAAGCATTACAGAAAAGAAATAATAGTATTTACTGAAGGTATCCTGCTGAGATTTTTTTTTAACATACATTATTTTATTTAGTTCTCACATTAAACCTGTGAGACAGGGATTATCGCCTCTTTTGTTACACATGGGGAAAAAAGCGTGCTCAGGGAGGTTAAGCCATATGCCCAGTATCACACAGCACATTTGTGCCAGAACTAGGATAAGGACAAGAGCCTGTCTTGTCTACCAGATCCCTCTCATTATCCACAGGAAGAGGAAAAATTCAAAACAGGTCTATAATACTTACTTAAAGCCATTCAGACATTGAGTGGGAAATAAGCAGTTAGCAGGTTTTCTTTAACGTCAAGGAGTGATTCCTACCACCAGGTCCTTGGGCAACATTTTGAAGTAGGTAATGTTGGGTTTACAACATTCCCATCCCCCAGACTCCCTCTCCTACCACCCAGGGCCTGAATTACCCCTGCTATTAGAGTCCTTCCAGCTCCTGGAGTTTTCCAGAACCCTGTATGTGGTCTCTCATTCGGTGTTATAAAGACCATGTAATAGTACTAGTGTCTCCTCTACAAGAAAAACAAAACAAAACAAAACCATCTATAACAGACAGGCAAACATCTCTTGCTTAAAGATGAACCTTTCCCTTCCCACCACCAACCTCTTGTCAATATTTCCAAATGCTTCCATACACCCGGGCTCAACTTGTGAAATGAGAGTAAAATGTATCTGAGTAAAGTAATTTGTATCACTCAAATGAGAAATGGGTTCAACTCTTCCAAGAGAGATCTGTATTTTAGAACTTCCAGTGAATTTCTAATGCTACGTGGGGAATTTTATGAGCTGGGAGGTTTTTCTAGATGTTTTCCTTCCCGATTCACTCACTTTTCACTTTCATTCCCCAAGCGGTGAGAGGACTGCTTACATAGGTATCACCCATACGAAAGTTTGTCAAATCAGGTTTAACATAACCAGGTTTTGACTTGGTGAGCCTTCCTGCTGCTGCGGTTTCTCCCAAATAAGGAGACTGAATCTTTCGATGAACAATATTCTACCTAGAAATGGAATCATGCCAAGAACACCCACTGGAGTCAAGGCAGCCATGGGACTTCCCCAAATTCCAGAAGAATTGAATGGTGTAGTTTCCTCCCTCAAATACTTCTTTAAATACTCATGTCACCAAAATATTACATCACCAAACTTTTAAATTTTTTATGCAGAGTAGTCAAAATATTCTTCGTTCAGACATGCTACTTGCTTAGGATTCTTGAATAGCTGGTGAGACCTGTCTTGCTTATTAGCATAAGAGCACACACAGCTAGAGCCAGAGAAACTCTGAGAAACTGTAATGTTAAACTGGATATTTACTTTTGAAGCCAGTGTTACATAACGTTTTCTCTCACTCATTACTGTTTTTTTTATCTAACATCTTTATTGGAGTATAAATGCTTTACAATGTTGTGTAAGTTTCTGCTGTGTAACAAAGTGAATCAGCTATACATTCGCAGTGAGAAGCCCACGGACCACACGAAGAGTAGCCCCTGCTCGCCAGTAGAGAAAGCCCACACACAGCAATGAAGACCCAACGCAGCCAAAAATAAATAATAAATAAATTTATAAAATAAAATACAAAGTCCACATGAAGCAGAATGTAGACAGCTTGTGGGCAATTCTCAGCAGCAGCAATTCCATTTCCAGTTTTGCCTAAGTATAAATTTGGCTAAGGGCAATTCTGGAGCGAGAGAGGAAGTAATTCTTTTTCATAATTTTTTTCTGTATCAAGGGAATATAATGACACATTGCAGAACTTACTTAAAAGGGAGACTTGCATTTTTAATCCAATAAACACCTTGGACTTTTTAAAAGAGCACTGTGAAAATAGAAAGGAACTTTATTACTGTAAGTTCGTGTCAGGAAACTAGAATTTCTGAGTATGTAACGGAGTATTAGGCACGAATAGAAGGGATGTTATGCAGATTAGATATAATTAGACATAACGATTAGACATAATCGTTACCATCAAGGCGCTTCTAGTGTCAAGAGCAGAGATTCTTAACCTGAGGGTTATGGATGAACCGTGGAGGACCCATAAAGCTCCTGAAATTGTATACACAAATGTGTGTGTATTTGCTGGCAACTTCTGGTCAGAAGGCCCAGAGCTTTCTTTAGATTCTCAAAGGGATCCACAAGAAAAAAATAAAAATAAAAAAGGTTAAGAACCACAGATCAAGACTAAAGAATCCTTTAATTGTAGTAATTTTTCCTATGGAATGCCCCCAAAATAGACTATTCACAGTCATCTAATTCTGGGTTTCTCACACTGGTGTACATAAAGGACAAGCTTAATTCTTGGCTTGCTGAATTTAAAGATAGCCCAAGTCTTTCAGTCCTCTGTAAACATGTGATTTTTCAATACATTTGGATTTCTCAGAAATCGTGCACAAAACATGTGCCAAGATCTATGGCCCCATTGGTATTCCATTTGGGCTGCCTTGAGCTGCACGATAATTTATGACCAGCCCGCTGTGTTGAGCCCTCCTCCCTGGATGACTAACAGGAAGAGAACTTTGGCAGCAAGGCAACCTTAATGAATGAAAAATGCAAACCTTGCAAATCTCTCTGCATTGAAATCCCCCAGAGTCTGGAAGCAGACACAGTTCCAAAAAGCTTGCATTTCCAAGATGCAATTTACTGCCCTTAGAGGTTTGTTGTGGGCCACCCAAAGTACATAGGCCTGATTCAAACAGATTTTATTGGCCAAGCACATATGGGGATTTTTTTTTTTAACATCTTTATTGGAGTATAATTGCTTTACAATGGTGTGTTAGTTTCTGCTTTATAACAAAGTGAATCAGTTATACATATACATATATCCCCATATCTCCTCCCTCTTGCATCTCCCTCCCACCCTCCCTATCCCACCCCTCTAAGTGGTCAGAAAGCACTGAGCCGATCTCCCTGTGCTATGCGGCTGCTTCCCACTAGCTATCTATTTTACATTTGGTAGTGTATATATTTCCATGCCACTCTCTCACTTTGTCCCAGCTTACCCTTCCCCCCTCCCCGTGACCTCAAGTCCATTCTCTATGTCTGCATCTTTATTCCTGTTCTGTCCCTAGGTTCTTCATAACCATTTTTTTTATTAGATTGCATATATATGTGTTAGCATACGGTATTTATTTTTCTCTTTCTGACTTACTTCACTCTCTAAGATAAGATCAAATGGGGAAATATGTTGATATGAAAATCTTCATGATAATGATAAGTCACATATTATCACTGCATACTTCAGTTTGATTTGCACACAGGGTCAGGAGAGAGAGCTGATCTCTGCTTCCACATTGCTCTGCTGCATTCCTCCACCGTATCTTGAAGAAGGAAGGAGACTCTTAGCTAGTGATACCTTTGTATGGGGTGTTCCTCATGAAAACAAATGTATATTGAGGAAGAAGCTACCACTGAATTCTCACGGGTAGTAGCCAGGAATTTCATTCATAGACTTGAGCTCAGTGAGGTGAAGACTCTGGGGAGGTGCTGCATACAGAAAGGCTGCCTCTTTGTCAGCATATGAAAAACAGGCTTTCCCGGGGCGAGGGGGTACTAGTCACCCTAGAAATGGGATTTTATTTCCCCATGCAGGATACAAATTATAGTGCAGGTCTGGAATCCATTATTCAAAACCCTTGAGGCCAGATGTGTTTCAGGATTTGGAATCTTTCGGATTTTTAAAAAGTTAATATGGGGCATATACATAGAATGGATAAACAAGGTCCTACTGTATAGCACAGGGGACTATAGTCAATATCCTGTGATAAACTATCATGGAAAAGAATGTGAAAAAGAATGTATATATATGTATAACTGAATCACTTTGCTATACAGCAGAAATTAATACAACATTGTAAATCAACCATACTTCAATAAAATTTTTAAAAACTTAATAGGGGGCATATAGTCTACACCTCAGAGGATGGGACAGCACCCCATCATCAGATAGACTCCATTTTTTCCTTCTGCCCCCATTAAAGTATTGATCATGCCTCCCCTCGTGCTGCCAAGATGGGTACAACTACTACAAGAATATTATTCTCATACAGGGAAAAGCAAGAGCAGGGAGAGAAGGACATGGATTTCTCCTCATGTCTCTCTTTCTTATCATGGAGAAAAAGTCTCTCTTAGAAGCCCTGAGGAGACTTGCTCCAGACACTATTGCGCAGAACTGGGTCTGAGATATCATCTAGTACAAATTCCAGGAAAAATTTACTCCATGCACTTGGGAGGGTTATATCCTCCCTAAGCACGCTGCTGCCACAGCTGAACAAAAGTCAGGGTTCTTACACTGACTCGGGGACTATGGAAGGAATAGCATTGGATAAGGCAGCTAATGGCAACTACGACCCACACTGTAATATAAGAGTCAAGGTAGGGTCCTACTTCCTAGAAAAGGAACAGTAGAAATTGCCTAAATGGCATCGGATTCAATTATTAACCATCTCTGACCCTAATCTATGCGTGTCCTCTAAGAAACCCCTGTGGCCACTGAACCTTAAGACTTGTTACTCAAGTATACACAAACTCCTTTTTATTGATATAACCAGTGTTAGTTAGGGTCCTATCTTAGGACTTGATATTAAGGCATGGTGCTTCACTCAAACAACAATATAAGGGAAGAGGATGAAAGTAGAGGAAATGGGAGTAAGAGAGTGGGAAATAAAGCTACAGACCAGACCAGGGCATCAGCAAACTATGGCTCTTGGGTCAAATCCAGCCTGTTGCCTGCTTTTACAGATAAAGATTTATTGGTACACATTCATACCCATTGGTGTACACATTGTCTATCTGTTACAATAGTAGAGTTGAGTGACTGCAACAGAGACCACACAGCCTGCAACGCCTAAACATTTGCTATGTAGTCTTTCACAGAAAAAGTTTGCTAATCCTTGAGCTGGACCAATTCCCAAAGCCAGGGGATAAGAGAACAAATATAAGAAGATGATGCTCTCCATTCTCAGACCAAGGAAGAGTCCTGGAGAAACTGACAGGGATCCCAATAGATGGGGTAGCATGGCAACAGGGAATCTAGGTTAAGTGTCCTAAAATCTAGTCACAAGGCATCTGGGAACTCACATGGCTGTGGTCATTAGGAAGAAGGGAATAGCCAGGGAAAAGCTGGATCCCAGAGCTCACTGGCAGGACTAAAGGATTAAACAGATGACTTGGATAGGAACTCACAATGAAAGCCAAAGTAGATGCATGGTTCTTCCAAATGGGTTTACGAACGAGGGAGGAGTGGGGAAGCGTGTGCGTGCATGGTTGTGTGTGTGTCTGTGCGTGCGCGTGCATGTGTGTGTGAAAATAAATTCAAAAGTCTGAAGGCAACAACTCCGTAATTAGGGTGAGAGTCCCACACATGAGCAACTGCAAACCAGGAAAATTAGGTCAGCACAGATTTGTAGCACAGAGTCAGAGCTTGGGTATTCTATTTGCGATAAACCTGCAAGAGAGCTGAATACTAATCCTTCACTGGTTAGAGGGGAACCTGGGACTGTTAAATGATTCCTGCCTCAAGTCAGAACTGTTCTGGGAAGTATCTGGAACTGAGCCCCATGGGGAGAGATCAGTAGCTCAGCTGAGAGTCACTGGGAGCAGCAGAGGCAGGGAGACTGGGCAGATGAATAAACCTAACTACATCCACTGGGGGCAATTACTTGCTATTGTTGATCTAGAATCACCACCCTCTACCTTGGATAGCATTAAAGAAAAACCAATTATTTTTCAACTCTCTTTTTTTCAAGATTCCCTTCTATTTGTGTAAGTACAGATCCATCAGCTACATCTTTCTTCCCCAGTCTGTACTTTAATGATGTTGTTGTACCATCAGGCAAGACTATATTTTAGTTAATGTTTCCTGGTGGCAGCTGGAAAGGCGCCTTAACATCAATATTAAAAAATACTTGGGGATTGCTGGGGAAGATGGCGGAAGAGTAAGACGCGGAGATCACCTTCCTCCCCACAGATACACCAGAAATACATCTACACGTGGAACAGCTCCTACAGAACACCTACTGAACGCTGGCAGAAGACTTCAGACCTCCCAAAAGGCAAGAA
>NW_020185337.1:4738067-4738207 GCF_003031525.2 Neophocaena asiaeorientalis asiaeorientalis | reverse complement strand
CCCTCTTTGTTTCCTGATGCGCGAGGAGAGGGGATTAAGAGCGCCGCTTAAAGGAGCTCCAGAGACGGGCACGAGCCGCGGCTAAAAGCGTGGACCCCGGAGACGGGCATGAGATGATAAGGCCGCTGCTGCCGCCACCA
>NW_020185337.1:4725835-4737635 GCF_003031525.2 Neophocaena asiaeorientalis asiaeorientalis | reverse complement strand
TGAAGTAAGTCAGAAAGAGAAAGACAAATACCGTATGCTAACACATATATATGGAATATAAGGGGAAAAAATGTCATGCAGAACCTAGGGGTAAGCCAGGAATAAAGCCACAGACCTACTAGAGAGTGGACTTGAGTATATGGGGAGGGGGAAGCGTAAGTTGTGACAAAGCGAGAGAGAGGCATGGACATATATACACTACCAAACGTAAGGTAGATAGCTAGTGTGAAGCAGCCGCATAGCACAGGGAGATCAGCTCAGTGCTTTGTGACCGCCTGGAGGGGTGGGATAGGGAGGTTGGAAGGGAGGGAGACGCAAGAGGGAAGAGATATGGGAACATATGTATATGTATAACTGATTCACTTTGTTATAAAGCAGAAACTAACACACCATTGTAAAGCAATTATACCCCAATAAAGATGTTAAAAAAAAAATTAAAAAGAAAAAAACTTGGAAACTGCATTGTGAGATGGGCTTCCTGCAGACAGAGAATCCACCCCATGGTGTGAGGACTCTTAAGGCTCCATCAGAGAGGGTGTCCCCTTCTGGGAGTCCCCTTGACTCTACCTGTTCTTCTGCAGCCCAGCAGATCTCATAGGAAAGCTTCCCTAACCCTTGGAGATTCCTGAACTCCCAGAGTTATAGCTTGTGTGAGTCCGGGGCTTCTGAACGTTTTCCCAAGAATTCCTGGCCTTTTAGCCTTCTGGTTCCTTCTATCTTCGCTCCTACATCTATTTCTCTAATCTGAGTTTCATCCTGTTATGGGCTGAATTATGTCTCCCAAGAAAACATGTTATAGTTCTAACCCTCAGTACCTCAGAATGTGACCTTATTTGGATGGAGGGTCTTTGCAGACGCAGTCAAGTTAAGATGAAATCATAAAGGTGGGCATTAATCCAATATGACTGGTGTCCTTCTAAAAAGGGGAAATTTGGTTACAGGAGCAGACCCTCACAGAGGGCTAATGAAGTGAAGAGATACAAGGAGAAGGTGTTCATGTATGAGACAAGGAATACCTAAGGCTACCAGAAGCTAGGAGACAGCTTTCCCCAGCACCTTCAGAAGAGGAATAGCCCTGCTGACCGTTAATCTCAGACTCCTGGCCTCCGTAACTGTGAGACAATGCGATTCTGCTGTTTTAAGCTATGTAGTTTGTGGTACCATTTTACAGAAGCCCTAAGAAACTCATACATATGCTCTACAGGCCTGCGATCAGAGCTCTGCCCCTTGCCTTGAAGTACCAGCAAATCTGCTCAGGCTGGGCCTCTCCTGGGTTTACCACTTAGGTTCCCCAGAGCAGTGGCTGCACAGCCTCCACACTGCAGCCTGTCCGTCACACTCTACCTTCAGAGATACCTCACACCACAGGAAGCTACCTCAGAAGTGTAGGCTGGGCCCCTGACCGGGCCCATCTGTCATCTCCAAAGCTCTTGGAGTTCTAGAAAAGAAAACCTCTCCCTTTCATTTCACTATCATGAAGTTTAACACTGGGGTTTAGGTTGCTGCTTAGATTTGCACCTACAGGCCTTTGTCACTATCAACACAATGGAGCAACAAGAAGATCTAGGTGTTACAGTGAAGAGGTGGAAAGAGAAGAGAGTTTGGGGCCTTTCCTTTAACTCAGCCTTGGCTTGACCAGATGGAGGGGCTGGTCCTCAGCAATAAACTCTCAGCGTGGTCAGGAGGGCATAATCTTGAAACGGAATGGCTAATCCAAGGGGCCTGCTTAATCTGTATGAAATATAATTGTCAAACATGCTGAAACACTCAGGTCATCTCTAAAGAAAAGTTCTCTTTTTTTTCCTCTTCTAAATAAAATGTGTTGAGATAGGGAGAACCGTGTTATGATCTAGGTTAGTGACAAACATCAAACCAGGATCATTGCAGGTAGCACAGCCTGGTTGTAGAGATCAAAAGCGTGAGCTCTAGGGGCAGACAGAACTGGGTGTGAATTACGGTTCTGCCTCTTCTTGGCTCTATAACCTTGGGCAAGTTCTACAGTCTCGGTTTCTTCATCTGTAAAATGAAAATAATAATAATGATCACGGGATTGTTATAAGAATTACGTGAGCTAATCGTGCCAAGGGTTTAGCACAGTGCCTGCCTAATCCTTCCAGAGGTTGTCTATTCCACATTTTAAAAGGCCACCTCTCTAAGCTAAGTGGATGGGGGTTAGTGGGAGGCCGCTAGCTGTTATTGGGTATTGTGTGTGGTTGTTGATAACAGGAACTTGAAATAATGGTTTAAACGAAGTAGAAGATATTCATTCTCTCTCTCTCTCTCTCTCCATCTCTCCCTCTCTCCTCTCTTTCTCTCCCTTCCCCTCCCCCTCTCGCTCTCGTCTCTCTCTCAGAGAAACAGTGGGCAGCCCAGGGCAAGTATGGTGGCTCACAGTCACCAGGGACTCGTCATCCTTATCTCTCCTCTTTGCTCAGGCCTCCTTATGTTGTTTCCTTCCTCAAGTTCACTTCATAAGACAAGACGGAACCCAACCATTACATCTGCATCACAGACAGCTGTCTGTCTCCTTGAAGGAACCTTTTCAGAGTCTCAACGAACAACTTCTGTTCACACTTCATTAACCAGACCATAGTCACATGGTCACACCCAGGTGCAGAGTGGGCTGCGAAAGGTAGGTTTTTAGCGGGGGGCACTTTGCTTTTCCAAATAAAATCAGAATTCTCTTACTGAGGAAGAAGAGGAGAATGGATTTTGATAAGCAGCTCTGGTCTGACTTCATAGGGCTTCTCAACATTTTATTTTTATTTATTTTTTTTTTCTTTCTTTCTTTTTTTTTTTTGGATGCAGCGTCAGGTCTTAGCTGCGGCACGCAGGCTTCTCTCTAGTTGTGGCATGCAGGTTTTTCTCTCTCTACTTGTTGCGCTCGGGCTCCAGAGAGCGTGGGCTCTGTAGTTTGCGGCACGTGGGCTCTCTGGTTGAGACACGAGAGCTCAGCAGTTGTGGCGCGGGGGCTTAGTTGCTCCATGGCATGTGGGATCTTAGTTCCCCTACCAGGCATCGAACCCACGTCCCCCGCATTGGAAGGTGGATTCTTTACCACTGGACCACCAGGGAAGTCCCTCTCATCAGTTTAGAGAACAGAACTTGAACAAGTCTCCATATCACTGCCCACTGTGGTCTGGTGCTTTTTTAATGCCTGAAAGGCAAATGATGTAAAAATAAATCCTGGACACAGAAACCTGAGTCTGAGAACTGAGTCTACTGCTCCCTCAGTGTGGGGCTTTGAACAAGTTACTCTCCTTCTGGAGACAGAGGCAGGAAAAGGAGTAACATTTATGGAGTGCCTGTTTTAAAGAAACTTAATATACTTCATACCATTTTATCCTAACAATGGTGAGGCAGATACACTTAATTCAGGGTATAGATGATTAAACTGAGGATCAGAGAAGGTCTAAAATCCATTAGGTAGTCTAGTCCCTTCGGGAGACCTCTGGCCGAAAACCCTTGATAATGCTACACTCCAACCATATGGAAATCTTTCCAGTTCTTCAAACGTTCTACCCCATCTTTCCTCCCCACCTTTGCGTACACCATTTCCCCTGCTCGGCACACTCTTCCACCTCTTCATCTGGTGAACCCCAACTCACCCTTCAAGTCTCAGCTGAAAATTCCTTTTGCTCAACAAGGCCATCGCCCAAACCAGAAACCGGGTTCTGTTTCCTGTCTATACTTCTTCTTCCCTTGTACTTCCCCCGTCAGAGTGCTCATCACTGGGAATGTCTTGTTTAATGACTACCTCCCTCACTGGAACAAGACCCACTGCTGTTTACTACTGTGGTCCTCACCTCCAACAAAAAGCCCAGCGTGGGATTCCCTGGTGATGCAGTGGTTAAGAATCTGCCTGCCAATGCAGGGGACACGGGTTCAAGGCCTGCTCGGGGAAGATCCCACATGCCGTGGAGCAACTAAGCCTGTGCACCACAACTACTGAGCCTGCGCTCTAGAGCCCGCGAGCCACAACTACTGAGCCCACGTGCCACAACTACTGAAGCCTGCACGCCTAGAGCCCATGCTCTGCAACAAGAGAAGCCGCCCAATGAGAAGCCCACGCACCGCAATGAAGAGGGGCCCCCGCTTGCCGCAACTAGAGAAAAGCCCGCACGCAGCAAGAAAGACCCAAGGCAGCCAAAAATAAAAATAAATAAATAAATTTATTTAAAAATAAAAATGCCCAGCGTATCCCAGGCACTTAGGAAACATGTACAAGAATTCACGAGTTGTTTAATTTAATCTGACCGTAGAAATACATGCTTATTTATTTACATTAACTGAACCCATTTTAGAAAATACTGTTCCACATATTAAAACTGTTCTCCTTACCTGGGATTCAAGGCTCTTCAGAATCTTTCCAGCCTTCCTTATCAGTGGTCTCTGTTCTCACCTTCCTATATCGGGGCCTTGAGGATAATTATTCTGTCCATCTGGAATGTAAGATTCTGGTCTCTTATCTGCCCTGAAACATAACCACCCAGCAAAGCACAGCTTAGATTCAACCTCCTCCATGGAGCCTACTCTGCCTCTGCAATTAACACTAATTTCTCCCTTCCCTGAATACGTCTTAGAGCACTAAAATCCCGTCCCGGTCATTCTGCCTCTGGTGTTCATGGCCTTCTTGTTGTACAGTTGTATTTTTCAAACATTAACCACTATTTTCTCCCTGGGTCTTCCTACTTCCTTCCTCTCCCTACCTCATTTAAGGACACGGTCAGACCTGGCCACAGGGAAGGAAGCAGGGAAAAAAGAAATTTCTGGGTTTGTGTCCCACTGATGAAATTTCCAGAGTGATTTTAAAAATGAGATCAAAGTGAGGAAAGACTAACAAAGGGTCCCCCCTTGGGGCTGGGTGGAGAGAGGAGTAGGAAGGAGCCGTCCTGAGCCAAGAGATATCAGTGGAGCCGAACAGCATGTTTCTCCACCCGTTTTAGGGCAGAAGCCTGGGGAGGGAGCGAGATCCCTGAGAGGTGTGGGGTCTGAACCGGCATCTGCCTGATGTTGACTGCACAGAGCTCCAGGGAGACGTAAGACCCCAGAGGAGCTCTCTGAAGATAGGTCTGAGCAGAGAAGCACCGGAACATCACAAATACTCTTAATCTCAGGTTGGCAAGAAGGAAGCCGAATAACTCCTAGGCCTCCCGCGCACAGCATGGGAGTATTCGAGAAATTTACAGGACCTAAAGGGACCATGCAGACCCTTTAGAAATGAAGGACATTTTAGCGGCAATCTCTACACAAAAGCAACTAGAGCGGTGGATGCTGCATGGACAAATCATTCTAGGAACAGGTGGACCCTCTCCCAACACCTGGCCACTATTTATACCCTCTAAAGCTTGGACAACTTGAAGATTAACCCTACTGGACTATAAGCTTCTGGATGGCAGAGATGCCAAAAAACTTCATATTGACTAAATCGTGTTTCCTAGAAGGAAATTCCTGTTCTTAAACTGGAGTCTCCTAGAGGTATATTCCTCTAAGCCAACCCACTGATACCTTGAAGCCTGGGTTACTACACATGGAGCTCGGGGGGAAAAAAACTACTTTATCCCACTGTAGAGAGAAAAGGCCCCCTGGTGGCTCTATGGAACAGGGGCTGCTGAAGGTGTATCTGGGAGCCACGTCTCACTTCATCATGATTGTGCTTTCAGTATGGACAGTAGGCCATGGAGCTCTTTGCAATGATGACCATCTCAACTAGGCCTCAGATCTACTTCTGCAACGGTGGAAGTAGTGGACTAAGGGTCTTCGTTGAATGTTCTCTACCTTTCTATACTGTTGTTAATGTATGTGTTTCTATCAATTTACTGAAATTTTATATTTAGGTACCTAAGTGCAGGGATAAAAGGGAAAAAAGAAGGCTCTTTGTTAGAATACATTAGTGCTTACATTTATATGACCTTAAATGACCATGAAAAAATGTGTAAAAGAAATCCTGCGAAAGTATGCACAGGTTATAATAGTTTCATACTCCACTACAAAACTGCATATGCAATAATTGCATGAAAAGTCTTAAGGTACGAAATAAGAGGATAAAACATTGACTAGAAAGCAGTGCCATTTTTGGAAATTGCCAAGTAGTGTACAGATTTTAAACCTCCTAACTTTGTTTTTATTGACTCAGAATGGCTCACAATTATAATAAGATAGTAACTATGGTTTTTGTTTCAGCCTTTGCTCATTGCCAACTTTTTGTCATGCAATTAACAATCTGAAGATCATTAATCCCTTATCCAGGAATTCAAAGATGTAACTGTTTCCAGATAAATATATCATTATTTTTCACTGAGGAAATCTCTGGACTTAACATTCTCATGAAAAAAGAAAGAAAAGAGAACCACAATAAAACATATGGCTAAACCGTTAGCTATGATTTGTGCAAAATAATTTTGACAATGAACGTAGATAGACATTGGGTTCTGGAAATCACACTTTTTACATCAGGGGGTTTGGAAGTCTGAGGTGAAAGGCCTGACATTCACAAGCATCCCAATGGCAACAAAACACTGTCAGCGTCTCCGTGGGCACTTTCCAGCCTTGCACCTTGGATTCTAGTTGCTATTTAGATTTGGCATCTCCTTTTCTCTCATGCTTCCCGAGCTCGGCTGTTCGTAGATTTATAGATCTAGCAATACCGAGGTCTTTAGTGGTTTTGTCTTTGGTGCTGTCTGGATCAGCATTTTTATCAAGCAGTTTGGAAGAAGGTGGAGGTGAGGGAGAAGGTTGCTCCCCGGTGACCAGGTGAGGCCAATGAGGCAACCAAGGTCATTCACTCATGTAGACAAGAGTACTTCTAGGCTGAGTCCTCTATCAGGATGACCGGATTCTCCCAACTTCCTTTCTGTCTTACTGAAATTTGTATCTGTAGTTGCCCCCAGTTCTAGTTATTCCATTTGGTTTGCAATTCAGATTTGTCCCGGGCTACAGATTTCTGACACCCCCATCTCGGTACCTTTTACAAAAATATCAGTGGCCAACTCAGCTGTCTGACCACAGTCCAGCCTTCTAGATATTGTGCAACATCTGATACCCAATTGAGACCCCAGTCACTGACTGAGTATGCCCCCAGATTGAGTTTCAGACAAGCCTAATCATGCTAGGGTACAAGAGAGCAAAGTCTTCACGTCTGTGGATGACACGAAGCTGGGAGAGACGGCGAATGTGATGGAGACTTTTAAAAGCTCTTGAGTGTTTTGGAAGCCTGGTTCAAGAGCAACAAAATGAGATTTAACAGCTGTGAGTTTGAATTCCAAATAACATCTCATAAATAGAGATGATGGAAAAAATGGCTTGACTGTTTTATGTGAAAAGACCGGGCTGTTTTTGTTGATCATAAGTTCAGTGTGATGTGACTTAGCTGCTCTAAAAGCTAATCCTCTTGTGGGCTGCATTAATAGGATTGCGTCCAAATCACGCAAGGCAATAATCTCTGTAGGCGCACCTTCAACTGGTCAGGCAACAGCTGACTACTCTGTTGTGACCGTCGTTCTACAAGGGGGTCATTAACAACCACAGACAATTCTGGGGAAGCAGACCGGGATGCAGAGGTCTGCGCTCTCCACGGCACAGAAAATTGTTGGACCAACTGTTTAGCCTTAGCAGCGGCTCTCTATCTGTTGAAACTCTTGGTTCCACAGAAAACTCAGCAGGCTTAGGCAAGAGGGGGTCATGAATCCTAATGATATAGACAGAGCTGCCACTCAGATCAGGTACATAGGTATGGCTGAACTAGTTTTTTATCTCTGGCATCTGCTCTGATTCATTGGTTCCCATAGAGTACTGGCTTTAAATATTTTGAATATCACCCCTGGAAACAGGAGTGCCTCAGAGAATCCAGGGCTAGAATACAGCTGAGCTTTAGGAAGGGCTAGAGCCAGGAAATGGAATGTCACTGGAAGGCTGGCAGTATTGGCTCTCTTCTCCTCCCGTCTGCTTCATTCGTCTTTGTGTGTATGAGACAGCTTTCTCTAATCCCTAGTCCACTTGCCAGAAACTGGCTTTCTCTCGATTCCAGCTCCAAGTTCCCAAAAGAACTTGGGTTAGCATGGGATGCCTACTCCATCCCTATCAACTGTGGCCAAGTGCATGGAGTACATTAGACAAACATGGCTGCAAGAAACCCACCCCTATGGGGAATTCCCTGGCGGTCCAGTGGTTAGGACTCCATGCTTTCCCTGCCGGGGCCTGGGTTTGATTCCTGGTCGGGGAATTGGGAACCCCCAAGCCCTGAGGCGTGGCCAAAAAAAAACAACAACAAAAAACCATCCCCTATGATTGAGATGGGGATGATTAAGCAGGTCATTCTGTGGTGGGAAAATACCCAAAAAGTTTTGTATCACTTTCTTTGATGTCATAAGCCCCTTTGAAAAGTTGGGGAAACATGTTTTCCTCTATACAAAAATACACACAAGTTTTGTTTAGGCTTTCAAGAGATTCCTAGAACCTTGGAATATATCCGTGAACCCCACAGTAAGATACCCTGACCTAGAGATGAAATACTTAGGGAAGAGAATATGAATGTCTTCCTTCAAATAGCTGAAGAATTGCTGGAGAAGAAGATTAAAATTATGTAAACGCATGCATAGGAAAAAGATTAGAATGCTATATAAAACTGAAAACGGGGCTTCCCTGGTGGCGCAGTGGTTGAGAATCTGCCTGCTAATGCAGGGGACACGGGTTCGAGCCCTGATCTAGGAGGATCCCACATGCCGCGGAGCAACTAGGCCCATGAGCCACAACGACTGAGCCTGCACGTCTGGAGCCTGTGCTCCGCAACAAGAGAGGCCGTGATAGTGAGAGGCCCGTGCACCACGATGAAGAGTGGCCCCCGCTTGCCACAACTAGAGAAAGCCCTCGCACAGAAACGAAGACCTGACACAGCAAAAATAAATTAATTAATTAATAAACTCCTACCCCCAACATCTTTTAAAAAAAAACAAAAACAAAAAACTGAAAACGTGGTTCCCTTTGGAGATAGTGTAATGGGTGATTCTTTTTTATGTGTTTCCCAATTATCCTGCCAGGGATATCTATGGTTAGTTTTATAATCACGTAAAGCATATTTTTAAAAATAAATTTATTTATTTGTTTGTTTGTTTTTATTTTTGGCTGTGCTGGGTTTTCATTGCTGCGCGTGGGCTTTCTCTAGTTGCAACGAGCGGGGGCTACTCTTCGTTGTGGTGTGCGGGCTTCTCATTGCGGTGGCTCCTCTTGTTGCGGAGCATGGGCTCTAGGCGTGTGGGCTTCAGTAGTTGTGGCGCGCGGGTTCAGTAGTTGTGGCACATGGGTTTAGTTGCTCCACGGCATGTGGGATCTTCCCGGACCAGGGCTCGAACCCGTGTCCCCTGCATTGGCAGGCAGATTCTTAACCACTGTGCCACCAGGGAAGCCCCATGTAAAGCATTTGTTAAAAAGAAACGTAATCAAATTTTCAAATGCTTCAGAGTTTAGAAGAGTGGGTAAAACTGATAAGAACGGAGATTTTGACTCAATGGTACTGGTGGCCTTAGGAGTAATCACAATGTCCCTGAATCGATCCTTGCCCTCCTGTAATCTGTTCTCAGAGCAGAAGCCACTTGTGTTAAAACATAAGTCAGGGGGCTTCCCTGGTGGCGCAGTGGTTGAGAGTCCGCCTGCTGATGCAGGGGACGCGGGTTCGTGCCCTGGACTGGGAAGATCCCACATGTCGCGGAGCGGCTGGGCCCGTGAGCCATGGCCGCTGAGCCTGCGCGTCTGGAGCCTGTGCTCCGCAACGGGAGAGGCCACAGCAGTGGGAGGCCCGCGTACCGCAAAAAAACAAACAAACAAACAAAACAAAAACCATAAGTCAGAGTATTTCTCTCTGCTCAGAACCCAGCAAGGGCTCCCCGATTCACTCAGAGCAAGAGCCAAAATAAGGCTATAAGGCTCCATGTGACCGGCCCCCTGTTGTGCCCCCATCTCATCTCCGACAGCTGTCCTCCAGCTCATTCTGATTCCTCCTTCCCCAAATTTCGTCACTTCCTGAAGTCTCTGCACATGTCATGTTCCCAGTGAGGCCCACTGAGTTTTAAACTGCATACCTCACCACTGCTGTCACTCTCCATGGCTCTTGCCCTACTCTCTTTCTTCCTTTATTTTTTTAAAAAAGAATTAATTAGGGACTTCCCTGGCGGTCCAGTGGTTAAGACTCCCGTGCTTCCACTGCACGGGGCATGGGTTCCATCCCTGGGCAGGGAACTAAGATCCCGCATGCTGCATGGCCAAAAAAAATTCTTTTAATTGATTAATTTTTAATTGAAGTACAGTTGATCTACAATGCTGTGTCAGTTTCAGGTATACAGCAAAGTGATTCAGTTACATATCTATCTATATCTATGTATATCTTTCTCAGATTCTCTTCCATTATAGGTTATTCCAAGATATCAAAGATGTGGTATATGTGTACAATGGACCTACTTGCTTTCTTTTTCTCATAGGACTTATCACCTTCTAAAATACTAAGTAAAATTTTTATCATCTGTTTCTCCTCACTGGAATGTAAGCTCCATGAAGACAGAGGATTTTATCTTCTCTTTCTTTCTTTCTTTCTTTTTTTCTGGTTTGCTTAATCCCAAGCACCCAGTGCCTGGCTAAGAGTGGACACTCAACAGACATTTGCTGGAGGAAGGGAGGGAGGGAAAAAAAGACTTACAGTGGTCAAGCAGAGACAGAATTGTTCTCTCATAGAAGGAATTCCTGATATGGGGGAGAAGCCTGGACAACTTTGAAGTTTCATTGCAAATGTGAGATTCTACATGATAGGACTCTTCCCTTCCACCACCATAACCCAGATTTTTACTTACTTAGATTACTTGCTGATTGTCTTAGACAGGAATCATTTGGATGCAAGGAAGAGAAACCACTCGGGTTACATTAAATAAAAAGCAAAGTTTTAATTTAACGCATGGAATCTCATGGATTCCAAGGGCAAGAACTCCAGGGTGGCCCCTTGAGGAGCTGAAACCAGGATTGTCTCTGCCTTTCTGGTACTTCATGAGATTTAATCTCTCCCTCAGCAGACATCTCATTTCTCCTTGCTGGAGAGCTACAAGACCTCCCAGCTCCAGGGCCCATCGCTAACTAATTAAAGTCTGTCTCAAATCCAAATTCTTCAAGAGTGAATCTGATTGGCTTATCAATTGTTTTCCCATTCATCAAGTGGTACTTGATGTCAACGGGGGCAAGAGCATCAGAGAGTGCAACCATGACCAAAGAATCCACCCTGGTGGGCTTGGGAAGGGAAGCAGTTCTCAGAGAAGCAGCACATGAGCTGAACAGGCAAATTGGCTAGCACTCCAAGGCACCACCCCACTGGAATCTAACTGCACTAACATTCTCAACAATCTAATTTCATTTCCCCAGCAATTTCCTGTCTGGAAGAGGTTGCTGATTTCTTTGAAGCTAAAATCGGCACATCCCTCACTTATGAAAATAATAAACAGCTTTCTGAGAAACTTCTGAGGAAATTTTTCTACCACCTGGAAAAGCACAGTGAGAGGATTCATCTCCTAGAATAAGAGTTGCAGGGACTTTACCCTGAAACAGAGCTGCAAAATGTCACAAAGTTCTGCACCATGAACACATATGTATATAAAATTGCTTTTTATAACAAGATTTTTTAAAAAATTGAAGCATAACACAAATACACAAATGTGCACAAATCATAAGTGTTCAGCCAGATGAATTTCCAAAGTAAACACACCCTTGTAGCCAGCACCCAAATCAAGAAATCAGCATCATCGTCCTACTTCCCACCCCCCCTCTGTCC